>NC_083584.1:23178929-23480179 GCF_027579695.1 Neoarius graeffei | reverse complement strand
TAGGTCTTGGATATACTTGTTCTTACCTTTGTAATGGCCTGTGTTGCACTTCTTGGTGCCTGTGTTGCAAGAGACAGCAACAGTCTCCCGGAGAACTCTGTTGAATTTTATTCGTTCTCTTGTGCATGAAATAACGATGCCAAGACACACAGCTGGTCAAGAAACACCTGAGCAGCCAATTATTTATGCTGTCCTGAATTTATAGGATTATATATATATATATATATATATATACACTGTATATATCCATTATCTGTAGCCGCTTATCCTGTACAGGGTCACGGGCAAGCTGGAGCCTATCCCAGCTGACTATGGGTAAGAGGCCGGATACACCCTGGACAAGTCATCAAGTCATCACAGGGCTGACACATAGAGACAAACAACCATTCACACCTATGGTCAATTTAGAGCAACCTAACCTGCATGTCTTTGGACTGTGGGGGGGAAACCGGAGCACCCAGAGGAAACCCACACAGACATGGGGAGAACATGCAAACTCCACACAGAAAGGCCCCCGTCGGCCACTGGGCTTGAACCCAGGACCTTCTTACTGTGAGGTGACAGTGCTAACCACTACACCACCGTGCCACCCTCTATATATAAGTCACCATTTCTGTCGTGCATTTAATAAACTAAAACGTGACAGGACTTGCTGCTATCAGAAAATAATCAACTGATTAACTGATTAATTTTCTATAACAGCAGCTCATACAATAGTACATCTTCAAATCATAGGTTTAGATCAATGCCCTCGCTCTGATACATTATCATTTCTATATTAACAACTTACTTGTTTTGTGGACATTCTGTTATATTAAATGCAACTATAAATGGACAGGGGGCAGCACAGTGGTGTAGTGGTTAGCACTGTCACCTCACAGCAAGAAGGTCCTGGGTTCAAGCCCAGTGGCCGACGGGGGCC
Organism: Neoarius graeffei; assembly: GCF_027579695.1. Taxonomy (NCBI): domain Eukaryota; kingdom Metazoa; phylum Chordata; class Actinopteri; order Siluriformes; family Ariidae; genus Neoarius; species Neoarius graeffei. The sequence continues at coordinate 23,479,257 of NC_083584.1, read as the reverse complement.
TTTCTGTGTGGCGTTTGTATGTTCTCCCCGTGTCTGCATGGGTTTCCCTCACAGTCCAAAGACATGCAGGTTAGGCTAATTGGTGGCTCTAAATTGACTGTAGGTGTGAATGGCTGTTTGTCTCTATGTATTAGCCCTGCGATGACCTGGTGACTTGTCCAGGGTGTACCCCACCTCTCGCCCACAGTCAGCTGGGACAGACTGCAGCTTGCCTGCGACCCTGCACAGGATTAGTGGTTACACGTAATGAATGGATGGATAAAAAGTTTCATTTTGTAATAAATATCAGCTTTAATTTGCAAATTGATGTGGGATAAAAGGAATAAAACACTCCATGACGTCGTGTTTTTTTTTCTTTCATGATCACAGCAACTCTGCTTCACTACACCAACACTGCTCTTGATTAATTTCTTATACCATCATGACACACAGTGTTTAATTCCTGACACACAGTACTGTGCAAAAGTCTTAGGCACATGTAAAGAAATGCTGTCGACCAAAAATGGCTTAAAAAATAATGAAATTAAATGTTTCAACGTAAAAAAAAAACAGCAGTAAGCCATGATAAATGAATATAACAGAGTCAATATTTGGTGCGAGACAACCCTTTGCTTAAAAAAAGTAGTCTCAGTTACAATCAGTGCAGGAAAATAATCAACTAATACACCTCGATATGAACTGAAGCTACTGTTACCACAATGAAGTTGATTATTTTTTAACACAGCATGTCCCAAAGTGGTTTATCCCTCTCCAGTAGAGCAAATATACCATTTACATTTACATTTCATGAAAGAACGTCATACTTTTACCCATTAGGTATAATTTGTGTATTGGAACATCCATGACTCATCATAATGGCTATAAGCAGCCGTTCTGTCATCAGCTTCTCCTTTTCCTCTTTCTCTTGACAAACAGCCGCAACTTTTACACACATTATATTCTTCCTTTTATGTGGTGAGTCCACCATACATGTTACTATAGAAACCATAATGAGGGCATTAATATAAACCTGTGAGCTGTCGTGCAGCTGGCATTACTGTCCGAGTTGCTGTTATGAAGAATCTAGAAGATTAATCAACACCTTCTGACCAATCAGAATCGAGAACTCAACAGCGGCATGTAATAAAGACGTACATATCCTTGAATTAAAGCCAGTAATAATATGAACATATAGTGTTCAGATCTGCATGTATGTCCAGTGTCCAAGCAGCTCGCTTCGCTTTAGACAACTGCAATCAGTAAAAGCAGAAAGCAAGCAACGCAGTGTCTGTGGCAGAAGTGAAACAGTGCAGCGGGGTCTCAGTTGGTGTCTGGTTTAAATCATTCTCAGTGCTTTAAGAGAACTGTGTCCTTGTGTTCTTCTCTCCTCTTCCCTCCATCATGCTGACGCTAACAAAAAACAAGAGCTCATTGAAAACCCGCCGCTTTAGCACCACAAACTGCCTTTTCTGATATTTGTCATGTCTTTTCTAGCAATTCCCCCCTGCTGCAATCATATGCATCTTTAATTGCACCTCTCATTAGTTCTGTTTTCCCCCAGAAAGGAGATGGAGGACAATTAATTTTATCACTTAATTTTGTCACCGAATCGCCGGCTGCCTGTATTGATGCCCACTCCATTGCGGACCCCCTCGTTTTTCACGAAAATTAATTGACAAAGTGAGAAAAATTTATCAGCATATCAGTACATTAAGAGACAAATTGAAGCGACGAGGAAATCAATTGCAGGAGCTGTGGACAGCCAGTTGTCCCCCCACCCGTGATGAGAGGAGCTGCGGGTGCTCGCCGGGGCCGACGGCTCGCTGCCGAACAGCCATTTGTTCATTTCGGATGACCATAAATCACAATGAGTTACAAATGACCCTCCGAGTTCACAGCAGGCTCACATACACACGCAGGCAGAGATGCAAACATATGCACAGTCAAATACACACACACTCAGACACACACATACACATATGTACTACAACAATCTCAGCTGTAACTGCTCTGATTCTGGGATCTTATGAAATCCTGTCTGGATTTCTACCAATTTAACATGTTTTACTATCTGATCAAATCAGTTATATATCATCTCCTGAGGTTTTTAGTCACGGGAGGAATTCAGGCATCTGGAACATGCAGACGAATTAAAAATAAATAAATAAATAAAAGCTGCGGTGAAAGAAAGCCTAATAAACAGAAGAAATGAATGCTAACAGAATTATAGTAGACGGTGACAAACCTAAAAGCTCTCAGTCTAAAGTGAGGAGAAAAGATACGTGAAGATGATGATGATGAAGGTGTTAACATCCGCTCATTCTTGTAGATGCTGACAAAAATGTCCTAAAAAATTATTTTTTAATGCAACATCAGAAATGATTTTTTTAAAATAAAAAAATACACAAATTTTGTGTAGCATTCTAATTACATATTTCGTGTCAATATTGAATAGATAGTTTTCACTGACGTCACGGCATTCCGGGGAACGCCCTCCAGCCGCCATCTTGTGGGGCAAACAAAACGGACCATCGCCATTACCAGCTATGTTATCTCGGACGAATTTATGAAGTTATATAGTCAGTTTTCTAAAATAAAGATCAATGTCGGCAAAATCAAGCAAACAGAAGTATATAGACACATTAGACGACATCTCACGACAACGGTATACAGCCAAACTGGCCTTGATTGGGGGAATTGACCCCTACGAAGTGGACAAAGATGCATTTTCAAGTGACTATGCAGGGCTGCCAAAGCCTGAAACTGCCAAAGCCTGCTCCAAAGCCTGAAACTGACTTCATCAAACTTTAAAGGCTGTCTGATATATACAACTTTATATATTCTACAGCGCGCCTTTTGTCGGATGCCGCCTTTTTCACGGCTGAATCGCGCAGATCCGATTTTTTTTTTTAGGGGGGGGCGTTGGAGTGTCTGATTATAATTTCAAAGTAAATTCTGTATTAAAATTACTAAATAAGCAAATCTGTTACAGTCCATGAAACAGGAAGTATAAGCATGAGAAAAAAACAGTTTAAATCGGAAAGCTGCACACATTTGCGCAGTCCTGCACACCGCTCGGGCTGCGCAAATGTGTGCAGCTTTCCGATTTAAACTGTTTTTTTCTCATCCTTATACTTCCTGTTTCATGGACTGTAACGGATTTGCTTATTTAGTAATTTTAATACAGAATTTACTTTGAAATTATAATCAGACACTCCAACGCCCCCCCTAAAAAAAAAAATCAGATCTGCGCGATTCAGGCGGCATCGGCCAAAAGGCGCGCTGTTTGCATCCCAAACACAAATCAAATCATACAGAATAGACCTAAAATGTTTTTCAAAAATGATCCTTGTGTGAGTGAAGTGACAAGTTTCAAATAGAAATGTGACAAACGAGCGATATTAAGTGTACATTACAATGTAAATGTACACTCAGCAGTTCCAGTTAGGCATTCTCCAGAGATTGTTCACATGATGTTTTGGTTTCCAAAAACAAACTTAAACACAATTGATTGTTTATTTAAACAACTTACCACTTATAAAATGATCAGAGCAGACTTTGCTGTGTTTGGAAGGCTGATAATCCTTGCGGTTGATTCTCGCAAGCCATAGATTTCTCCTTTGTATGCTGAGTTTCTTTGTTTGCTCACCTTTGTGCTCCCGTACAGTGGGAATTCCATAAAAGCTCCGCTTGACTTCATCATCTGACCTATTACGACAGACGTGAATACAACAGGTGTGCACCATTGCTAGCTTTAAATAGCCTGTTTGGGTTCTTTTGAAGACTTTGTACTCACGCGTTACAATGTGTGCTCAGTCACCCGTACGGTAAGCTTGACCCGCAAGATGGCCGCCACTAGGGAATCCCCAACTCTGTGACGTCATGTGAAAACTATCTATAAAACTGCATTGGAAGACTTCATAGGTTTTGGGTTTGTTTGTTTGTTTGTTTGTTTGTTTGTTTGTTTGTTTTTCTCGACAAAGTTATGTGTAGTTTTAAAATGAACACAATCGGTGAATTTGTTCACAACATTCAACACAATATGTGTCGATGATCTGTTCTACACAAACTCAGTGTTTTTTTAATATATGAGCTGTTTGATTTAGTGGAACAGCAGCCAGCACATAGTCTGATCATGACAATGACATTAGATAGATAGATTAAAGCTAGACGGCCTTTTGATTTCATAAAATCGGTGAAATTTAATTCCTGCTGAAATTTGGTCATTGTGATATATGTTTATTTCTGTAATATCTCAAAAAATATCTGGCCATTCTGTGGCTGGGAAGTTATTTAATTTGAGGGGATTCCGTAGCAAATAATGTGCATGAAATCACTCGCTTCACACAGTCAAGCAGACAGAGGAAGTCCGTATTCACATGCGTAGGTTTACCTCTTCTTTTTCTTCTTCTTTTGGGTTTTACAGCAGCTGGCATCCACAGTGTTGCATGATTGCCATCTACAGGTTTACCTTGACCGTGCACTGACAGTTCCGTCATTCTGTCACTAAACGAACAGCTGATCACACCGAGGTGCTCGCTGACCACCAAGATTTATTAGTTTCCTTTTCTTCGCAACATAACATCTTTTCTTCTCACTTTCCGTTACTGGAGTTGGTCTTTCACATTTCATTCACACACTCATGTCCTCCATTTTTCTCTCCTGTTTCAAATTTGTATCCCACAGTGCCTTGCGTGAACGGGGAAAGCCGACTGTCAGTAACGGCTCAGAGAACACTAGGTTATAACAGCATTCAAACATGGCCACGCTGAACTACAACACCCAAGAACCACAGTACCCTCCATCACCTGACTACTGATCACCCCACCTGCAGGTCATAACAACAATTACCACTCACCTATATACCGGTAAGCCCGACTCTCCAACCAGCCTGTTGTGAAGTATTGTTTGGTGTTCTCTCTTATTCCTACTGAGCCATTTGTTTTCCGATAGCCTTTCCAGTGTATTTACAGTACCTTGTTTCTGTTTCATCCCAACTTCGCCTTATCACTCGTTCTACATTGTCCTGTTTGTTGATCGCCCAACCCTCGCTAGTTTACTGACTTCACTTCCTGAACGCCAATTTGGACACCTCCAACAGTTTTCATGACCCCAGTCTCCCCTGAGCCTGCATCTGTAAGTACCTGCATTCTGACACCCACCATGTGATGCATGATGTAGTATCTTGAATTGTGTCTTGGTGAAGCAGGAAAAAACAGCAGAGAGTTTAGGGCCACATTCATTGATTATTCTATTTTTTTAATGAATGAAATTGGAAGTCTGTGGTTTGAATTCAGTAGCTTTCAGTCCACTAAACAAAAATAATTGGGTGTCAAGGAAAATTCTTATGACCTACACTTGAAAAATCTGAAAGGCAGTCTACCTTTAAGATTAAATTACATGCAAGTAGGACAATATACTAATGTCCAATTGAACTAAATACATGAAATTAAACCAAAGATAGCACAACAAAGTGTAAAACACTTATTTCCATTGTGGCCCTAAGAAAAGTTTCAGGATGGTGCTATGGTGACTATTTAATAATGGAATTAAAGGAGAACTGAAGGCATTTTTTAAAAATCTTATTAAATATTGGAATGCATTTTTGATAGCTATTGTCACTGCTATAGCAAGTTATGAGTGTTTGAAATATGCTCTGTAATATATCAGTCCATATGTCAAAGCAATGGCCATAAATGAGATTTGTTGAGACCTGTGTGAGACATCGTAGGATGGAAGTAAAACGTACAGCGGAAATCAAAGCGACCAACATCTGCCAACGTTGTCAAAAGACACGTGCGCCCTCTTTCGAATGCTGACGTAATCAAATCGGAAGTTTTGTTTGTTTTGATAGCAATCAGGAAAGTTTGAAAAAAGTAGGCAGTAATCGTCATTTAAACTCATTTTTGTGCAATATTTCATTTGGAAAACAGTTTTCAAAATGGCAGCACTGACACTTGGGTGACACGTCACGTTTCAAAGTCTCGAACAAGTCTCGTGAAGATCGCGCGGATAAGCGACCCCTGCCGTGGACCAAACGAACTAAATTCAACATGGCTAAAAACCGAATAGGCCAATAAGTATAATATTTAATTGCAATTAGTTGCCAATACGAGTCACGATATAAGGTTACTAAAACCGAAAACATAATTGAATAACACGTTAATTAAGAAATAAAGCAAGTTTAAAAATGACTTCAGTTCTCCTTTAAGTGTATTATCAGTACTAAATGTATACAAATAGTACTGAGTAGAATAATAATAATAAATAAAAAGAATTTTAAAGGCACAAAAAAAATTCCTAGCTAAACATGGATATAAAAGGCAAGATATAATACTATTATAATGCACCGAAGAGTAGCACCATGTAGTTGAGCACCACGGAAGGATCACATCAAGAACCATATCACAGAACATGGTGAACCACAGACCAGTTAAATTAATCTGACCAGAATAATTTAAAACTGCTCACTCTCCGCTGTCTGAAGGCAGTTAAATAAATGCCTATTTACTTTGTGCTGAAAACTAGAGAAAGACTGGATTGACTGAATGCTGTTTGGCAGATTGTTCCATGACTTAAAGGGGAACTGAAGTCATTTTTAAACTTGCTTTATTTCTTAATTAACGTGTTATTCAATTACGTTTTCGGTTTTAGTAACCTTATATCGTCACTCATATTGGCAACTAATTGCAATTAAATATTATAGTTATCGGCCAATTCGTTTTTTAGCCATATTGAATGTAGTTCATTTGGTCCACAGCAGGCGTCGCTTATCCGTGTGATCTTCACGAGACTTGTGCAAGACTTCGAAACATGAAGTGTCACCCAGGTGTCCTCTGCATCTTGTCACATTTATTCCACCAAAGGAACTGTTTTCCAAACGAAATGTTGCACAAAAACGAGTTTAAATGACGATTACTGCCTACTTTTTTCAAACTTTCCTGATTGCTATCAAAACAAACAAAACTTCTGGCTTAATTACGTCAGCATTCGAAAGAGGGCGCGCGCGTCTTTTGACAACGTTGGCAGATGCTGGTCGCTTTGATTTCTGCTGTACGTTTTACTTTCGTCCTATGATGTCTCGCACAGGTCTCAGTGAATCTCGTTTATGGCCATTGCTTTGACATATGGACTGATATATTACAGAGCATATTTCAAACACTCATAACTTGCTCTAGCAGTGACAAAATAGCTATCAAAAATGCATTCCTATATTTAATAAAATGAGAAATATAATTTTGATAATAAAAAATTTGCCTTCAGTTCTCCTTTAATGGCATTGAATACAAAAGTTTTTTTCACCCTGGCTGCAGATCAGTACATCAGACATTGGATGCTGTTGTACATAAAATATCATATTTTTATATTATAATCACTTCACTATGTGAATCACTTAAAAAATCTGCAGCTCAGTGGTTATTGCACACCTCTGAACATCCTTTCTGTTTCTCAGAGATGATGTAAAGAACACTGCTAACGCCAGACATTTAGAAGCCCATCAGAACTTAATTACTACTTCGTGGATAAGATTGAAGACTCTTGCTTACAAACCCCTCTGAATCTATGGCATGATAGTAACTCAGGTGAGGGGTTTCAGTGGAGGAATTTTAACTAATGAAGTTACTCAAGTAGTGCTACATTAACACTAACTCTGTCTATCTTCAGCTTGATTAACGTTAGCTTGCTCCTTGTTTTTAACAGCTACGGTATATTCTATGTGCACTTGAGTGGGTAAAGGCTGGTTTATGTTGGAGATACAGTAGCAGTTAATGGTTTTGCTTGGCAAGTATGTGTTTTGTGGTGTCATCGGGTAATGCTAACTTCCAGTGACTTTGGCCAGAGTGTGTGATAAGCATCACGGGAGTTATGTATGTCTAATGTTGAAACCATCATTTTGACGGGGAGTAGATTCTCACTGGTGACACCTATAGGGCAAAATTATTAAGATGAGTTGTACTTGAAATCATTTCTGAACATATCAGTTTAGGATTTAGGGTTATCAGGGTTATTCCTGGACCAGTAGGAATGGCTGAAGTGCTCTTGAGCAAGGCAACTAACCCCCGAATGCTCCCAGGCTGCTCTGGGTATGTTGTATGTCGCTCTGGATAAAAGTGTCTGCAAAATGCCATTAATGTAATGTGTATATAAAAGTGTTATTTGACACAAAATTAGTTAATGACAATAACACACTGATTTAAATAGATTTATCAACATATTTTTATCATGAAGTATTAACAATAAGATTCATGGAAATCAAACTGCCGAATACAACAATACAAATTCATAGAACAGAATTACATGGAGTTTCAGCAGTAATAAAGGAAATGTCCGATGTAGGACAAAATGGTTCTGTTTCCTGTTTCATTAGGCAACATGACACATAACCACACCTTCTACATTTCACTTATTTCAAAACTTAATATCTCGGATTGGGGCAGCATGGTGGTGTAGTGGTTAGCGCTGTCGCCTCACAGCAAGAAGGTCCGGGTTCGAGCCCCGTGGCCGGTGAGGGCCTTTCTGTGTGGAGTTTGCATGTTCTCCCCGTGTCCGTGTGGGTTTCCTCCGGGTGCTCCGGTTTCCCCCACAGTCCAAAGACATGCAGGTTAGGTTAACTGGTGACTCCAAATTGTGAATGATTGTCTGTGTCTATGTCAGCCCTGTGATGACCTGGCGACTTGTCCAGGGTGTACCCCGCCTTTCACCCGTAGTCAGCTGGGATAGGCTCCAACTTGCCTGCGACCCTGTAGAACAGGATAAAGCGGCTAGAGATAATGAGATGAGATGGCACAGTTAGCTAATTTACATGTTCCACAAATACAGCACTGAATTTTTTTTTTTTAAAGTATTGTTGCTCAGCTTGCAAGATGCAAATTTAACTTGACATACTTTATGTAATTGTGTGCCATTTTATTCGCATTTAGTTTGCACTTTGTATTACTGAAGAGCCTGGTTAGAACTAGAAGTTCTACTAATTATTTGTATCATGAGTCAGGAATATCATTTTTTTTTCTTTCAGGCTAACAATCTAAATTTACTGGAAAGCTAACTAAGATGTGCATCATATACTCATGGCTAGCTTAATCCAGTTATTCCCCATGATGGCAATCTTTTTAATATAAATACATTTAAGAAAATAGAGTTCAGATCTATAAGAATGTAGGTGTATGAATGTGTAGCTGGAGCCTCCATCCAGCCATTATCTGTAGCCACTTATCCTGTTCTACAGGGTCGCAGGCAAGCTGGAGCCTATCCCAGCTGACTATGGGCGAAAGGCGGGGTACACCCTGGATAAGTCGCCAGGTCATCACAGGGCTAACACATAGACACAGACAACCATTCACACTCACATTCACACCTACGGTCAATTTAGAGTCACCAGTTAACCTAACCTGCATGTCTTTGGACTGTGGGGGAAACCGGAGCACCCAGAGGAAACCCACGCAGGTACGGGGAGAACATGCAAACTCCACACAGAAAGGCCCTCACCGGCCCCTGGGCTCGAACCCAGAACTTTCTTGCCATGAGGCAACAGTGCTAACCACTACACCACCCTGTAGCTGGAGCCTTGTGTTATTTAATATTAAGTGTTTTAAGTGTTATGTTGGGGGGGAGGCGGGAAGGAAATGAACTGATATCAGCTAACGTTTTGTGTCAAAATATTGTAATAAAAAAAAGTGGCTGCTGCATTATATGTCATTTTTATTCATTGCATTTTATAAAAAGCAGCATATGGACCAATCTGAAGATGATCCTCTGCCAGTGATTCCTGGGTCCTTGGTTGATCAGATTTACATCAATCCCAGATATCTCATCTCATTATCTCTAGCCACTTTATCCTGTTCTACAGGGTCGCAGACAAGCTGGAGCCTATCCCAGCTGACTACGGGCGAAAGGCGGGGTACACCCTGGACAAGTCGCCAGGTCATCACAGGGCTGACACATAGACACAGACAACCATTCACGGTCAATTTAGAGTCACCAGTTAACCTAACCTGCATGTCTTTGCACTGTGGGGGAAACCGGAGCACCCAGAGGAAACCCACGCAGACATGGGGAGAACATGCAAACTCCACACAGAAAGGCCCTCGCCGGCCATGGGGGTCGAACCCGGACCTTCTTGCTGTGAGGTGACAGCGCTAACCACTACACCACCGTGCTGCCCCAATCCGAGATATTAAGTTTTGAAATAAATGAAATGTAGAAGGTGTGGTTATGTGTCATGTTGCCTAATGAAACAGGAAACAGAACCATTTTGTCCTACATCGGACATTTCCTTTATTACTGCTGAAACTCCATGAAATTCTGTTCTATGAATTTGTATTGTTGTATTCGGCAGTTTGATTTCCATGAATCTTATTGTTAATACTTCATGATAAAAATATGTTGATAAATCTATTTAAATCATAGTGTGTTATTGTCATTAACTAATTTTGTGTCAAATAACACTTTTTTGGTGTTGGGTTTTGGACTTTTTTTTTTTAAACACAGTGTGTAGCCAAGGACAGGACATAATGTGTTCATATTACACACGTTTACACATCTTCATGTTAACTGTCCTGACACATACTGTGTTAAAATAATTAACACAAGCGTTGTCCCAAAAACTCACCCAGAGATGTGTAAGTATTTAATACAGTTTGTGTCAGTTTTAACACATCCTTTTTAAGAGTGTGTACTCTTAGCTGCATGATGATGGTTGAAATAAAAATCATGATTGATCAAATTATTTCAATACAAATTAAATATGAAGCACTCTATCATTTCAAATGAAGAAAATGCACACTGTACAGCAATTCTGCTTTCTGATTGGTCAAAAGGTGTTGATTAATTTTCTATAACAGCAGTTTTACCGTGTCCGAAATCACTCACTACTCACTATAGAGTGGATTATATAGTGAGTTTGCCATTTGTCATGCTGTCTGAATGTATAGTGAGGATTATTACACACTATATAGTGCACTCAAAGTATCCCACAATGCATCATGAAAAGTAGTGTACAACCGATGCTCACTAACCAAGCAATATATATCATCATGCATTGCGGTCGTGCTGAAAACAAAAAAGTGTGTTGGGGTGAATGGATGGAGGAAGAAATCATTATAAACGGACATTCAAATACTATTTTTAATTGTAAGAGAATAGAAAAAGCTAAAATAGAATAAGACAGATAAAATACAAGAATAAAAGTTACAGTGCAGAGTGAAGAATTAGTCAAAAGCCTCAAATCTGATTTAATAAAAGGCAGCGACAAAGAAAGGATTCAGCCTTGATTTAAAAGAACTGAAAGATCCAGGTACTTTTTATTGATTAATGTCGGAAATGCGCTCAGTATAATATGTATGTATCACAAAAATACATGCATGTATTTATTATTTTGAAAACTTACCAACCGACTGATCTGGCACGGTTTAATTGTGTAACAGTAATGACGTAAATAATGGCACAATGGAGCAGTGTCTGAAAGTCCATCTATCCATCTATTATCTGAAGCCGCTTAACCTGTTCTACAGGGTCGCAGGCAAGCTGAAGCCAATCCCAGCTGACTATGGGCGAGAAGTGGAGTTCACCCTGGACAAGTCATCAGGTTATCGCAGGGCTGACACATAAGAGACAAACAACCATTCACACTCACACCTACGGTCAATTTAGAGCCACCAGTTAACCTAACCTGCATGTCTTTGGACTGTGGGGGAAACCGGAGCACCCGGAGGAAACCCACGCAGACATGGGGAGAACATGCAAACTCCGCACAGAAAGGCCCTCGCCAGCCGCTGGGCTCAAACCCAGGACCTTCTTGCTGTGAGGCGACAGCGCTAACCACTACACCGTGTCCAAAAGTGGGCTGTTTTTTTTGTTTGTTTGTTTGTTTTTCTTCTTTCTTCATTTTACCAAACAGCTCACTATATAGTCCTCTACGTAGTAATTCCCTATATAGTGAGTACGGAGTAGTTAACAAGTGAGTGCTTTTGGATACAGGCTTATATCTACAATAATTATATTTGTGGACTTGTTTGAATGTTTTTATTTCTATAGTAACATTAAATACACAGAGAATTGTTTGTTCCCCTCCTTGAACTGCCACCTTATTGTGGTGGAGGGGTTTGTGTGCTTGAATGATCCTAGGAGCTATGTTGTCGGGGGCATTATGCCCCTGTCAGGGTTTCCCAAGGCAGACAGGTCCTAGGTGACAGGCCAGACTAAGAGCAGTTCACCAAAACCCCTATGGAGAAAAATCCGAGGACCGTGACGTCGCCCGGGATGACGCAGCCGGGGCCCCACCCTGGAGCCAGGCCCGGGGTTGGGGCTCGTATGCGAGCGCTTGGTGGCCAGGCCTTTGCCCATGGGGCCCGGCCGGGCTCAGCCCGAAGAGGTGACGTGGGCCCGACCTCCTGTGGGTTCACCACCCACAGAGGTAGCAGTAGGGGACTGGTGCAATGTGCATTGGGTGGCAGTCGAAGGCAGGGGCCTCGACGACCTGATCCCCGGACACAGCGGCTGGCTGTTGGGACATGGAATGTCACTTCGCTGGGGGGGAAAGAGCCTGAGCTTGTGCGGGAGGTTGAGAGGTACACTGTAAAAAAAGAATAGTTGAGAATACTTGAAATTTCAAGGCAACAGTCTGCATTAAGAATTTTATGTTTTGCCAATGATGTGCCCATGATAATCCAAACTATGATAAAACTGTTATCTTTATTAAGAATTCTTAAGTCAATTTTCAATTCCTCATTCTGCCAACATAGATTTCTCTTTTTGCTGAACAGTGGCATTCACAGTAGTACAAAAAGGCAATTGAGGTTATCAGACTTTTTTGGGGGGCTTTTTTCACCTTTATTTGGATAGGACAGTGTAGAGACAGGAAATGACCTCGGGTCGGAATCGAACCTGGGTCCCCGGATTTATGGTATGGTGCCTTATCCACCTGAGCCACAACGCTATACCCACGATGTGGGTTTTAAAAATTTTTGTAATTGTGTAGAACAATGAAAAAAGGCATGTATAGTTTAATGATAAATTGTGATAACCTCAGGGGCGTCGTGGCTCAGGTGGATAAGGTGCCATACCACAAATCCGGGGACCCGGGTTTGGTTCCGACCCGAGGTCATTTCCTGATCCCTCTCCCGCTCATTTCCTGTCCCTATGCTGTCCTATCCAAATAGAGGTGAAAAAAAGCCCCCAAAAAATTGTGATAACCTCAATTGCCTTTTTGCACTACTGTGAATGCCACTGTTCAGCAAAAAGAGAAATCTATGTTGGCAGAATGAGGAATTGAAAATTGACTTAATTAAGAATCCTTAATAAAGATAACAGTTTTATCATAGTTTGGATTATCATGGGCACATCGTTGGCAAAACATAAAATTCTTAATGCAGACTGTTGCCTTGAAATTTCAAGTATTCTCAACTATTTTTTTTACAGTGTACTGGCTAGAGATAGTCGGGCTCACCTCCACGCACAGCTTGGGCTCTGGAACCCAGCTCCTCGAGAGGGGCTGGACTCTCCACTTCTCTGGAGTCGCCCGTGGTGAGCGGCGGCGGGCTGGTGTGGGCTTGCTTATAGCTCCCCAGCTCAGCCGCCATGTGTTAGAGTTTACCCCAGTGAACGAGAGGGTCGCCTCGCTGCGCCTTCGGATTGGGGAGAGGGCTCTTGCTGTTGTTTGTGCCTATGGCCCAAATAGCAGTATAGAGTATCCGGCCTTCTTGGAGTCCCTGGGAGAGGTACTGAGGAGTGCTCAGACTGGGGACTCCATTGTGTTACTGGGGGACTTCAATGCTCACGTGGGAGATGACAGTGACACCTGGAGGGGCGTGGTTGGGAGGAACGGCCTCCCCGATCTGAACCCGAGTGGTGTTTTGTTATTGGACTTCTGTGCTAGTCACGGTTTGTCCATAACGAACACCATGTTCGAGCATAGGGGTGTCCATAAGTGCACGTGGCACCAGGACACCTTAGGTCGGAGGTCAATGATAGACTTTGTAGTCGTTTCATCTGATCTCCGGCCCTATGTCTTGGACACTCGGGTGAAGAGAGGGGCTGAGCTGTCAACTGATCACCACCTGGTGGTGAGTTGGATCCGCTGGCGGAGGAGGAAGCTGGACAGACCTGGCAGGCCCAAACGTATGGTGAGGGTCTGCTGGGAACGTCTGGCCGAGCACTCTGTCGGGGAGGTCTTTAACTCCCACCTCCGGCGGAGCTTTTCCCAGCTTCCGAGGGAGGCGGGGGACATTGAGTCTGAGTGGACCATGTTCTCTACCTCCATTGTGGATGCAGCTGTTCGGAGCTGTGGCCGCAAGGTCTCCGGTGCCTGTCGTGGCGGCAATCCCCGAACCCGGTGGTGGACACCAGAAGTAAGGGATGCCGTCAAGCTGAAGAAGGAGTCCTATCGGGCCATGTTAACCTCCAGGACTCCCGAGGCAGCTGACGGGTATCGGCAGGCCAGGCGTGCTGCAGCTCGGGCAGTTGCGGAGGCAAAAACTCGGAACTGGGAGGAGTTCGGGGAGGCCATGGAGAAGGACTATCGGTCGGCCTCGAAGAAATTCTGGCAAACTGTCCGGCGCCTCAGGAGGGGGAAGCAGTACTCTGCCAACACTGTTTACAGTGCGGGTGGGGAGCTGTTGACCTCGACTGGGGACATTGTCGGGCGGTGGAAGGAATACTTTGAGGATCTCCTCAATCCCACCGTCATGTCTTCCACTGAGGAGACTGAGGCTGATGACTCAGAGGTGGACTCGTCCATTACCCAAGCCGAAGTCACTGAGGTGGTTTGCAAGCTCCTCGGTGGCAAGGCACCGGGGGTGGATGAGATCCGCCCTGAGTATCTCAAGTCTCTGGATGTTGTGGGGCTGTCTTGGTTGACACGCCTCTGCAACATCGCGTGGCGGTCAGGGACAGTGCCTCTGGAGTGGCAGACTGGGGTGGTGGTCCCTCTTTTTAAGAAAGGGGACCGGAGAGTGTGCCCCAATTATAGGGGAATCACACTTCTCAGCCTCCCAGGGAAGGTTTACTCCAGGGTACTGGAGAGGAGAATTCGACCAATAGTCGAACCTCGGATCCAGGAGGAACAATGCGGTTTTCGTCCTGGTCGCGGAACACTGGACCAGCTCTATACCCTTCATAGGGTGCTCGAGGGTTCATGGGAATTTGCCCAACCAGTCCACATGTGCTTTGTGGATCTGGAGAAGGCATTCGACCGTGTCCCCCGTAGTATTCTGTGGGGGGTGCTTCGGGAGTATGGGGTTCGGGGCTCTTTGCTAAGGGCTGTCCGGTCCCTGTACGAACGGAGCAGGAGTCTGGTTCGCATTGCCGGCAGTAAGTCAGACCTGTTCCCAGTGCATGTTGGACTCCGGCAGGGCTGCCCTTTGTCACCGGTTCTGTTCATAATTTTTATGGACAGAATTTCTAGGCGCAGCCAGGGGCCAGAAGGAATCCTGTTTGGGAACCACAGGATTTCATCTCTGCTTTTTGCGGATGATGTTGTCCTGTTGGCTTCTTCAAACCAGGACCTTCAGCATGCACTGGGGCGGTTTGCAGTTGAGTGTGAAGCGGCTGGGATGAGAATCAGCACCTCCAAGTCCGAGGCCATGGTTCTCGACCGGAAAAGGGTGGCTTGCCCTCTCCAGGTTGGTGGAGAAGTTCTGCCTCAAGTGGAGGAGTTTAAGTATCTCGGGATCTTGTTCACGAGTGAGGGAAGGATGGAGCGTGAGATCGACAGGCGGATCGGTGCAGCCTCCGCAGTGATGCGGTCGCTTTACCGGTCCGTTGTGGTGAAGAAGGAGCTGAGCCAAAAGGCGAAGCTCTCAATTTACCGGTCGATCTACGTTCCGACTCTCACCTATGGTCATGAGCTTTGGGTAATGACCGAAAGGACAAGATCGCGGATACAAGCGGCCGAAATGAGTTTCCTTCGCAGGGTGGCTGGGCGCTCCCTTAGAGATAGGGTGAGAAGCACAGTCACTCGGGAGGAGCTCGGAGTAGAGCCGCTGCTGCTCCACATCGAGAGGAATCAGCTGAGGTGGCTCGGGCATCTTTTTCGGATGCCTCCTGGACGCCTCCCTGGGGAGGTGTTCCAGGCATGTCCCCCCGGGAGGAGGCCCCGGGGAAGACCCAGGACATGCTGGAGGGACTATGTCTCTCGGCTGGCCTGGGAACGCCTCGGTGTTCTTCCCGAGGAGCTGGCCGAGGTGTCTGGGGAAAGGGAAGTTTGGGCTTCCCTGCTTAGACTGCTGCCTCCGCGACCCGGTCCCGGATAAAGCGGAAGAAGACGAGACAAGACGAATTGTTTGGTAGATGCTCCACATTATCCAAGCATAATAATAATAATAATAATAATAATAACAACAGGCCCCGTCTAGTCCAGAAGGAATGATCTAAAGTGGGCCACCTTGCGCAATAAATGTTGCAAGCTATATACACTATAAACAAGCTATACATAGACATTATACACACCCTAGGAATACCGACCTATTTACCAGAAAGAATCCAAAATGGTGAGGAATTGACCAAAAAAAAGCGATTTTTGTTGAACTGCTCATTAAAGATTAATTAGTCCATAATTTCATTAATAATTGTACCGTAATTAAGCAAATCTGGGTAGAAGTTATATGCACTCTAGGTACCCCTACCTTCATAGCAGAAAATCAAAATCGGTGAAGAATTGAGGGAGAAGAAGTAATTTGTGTGGAAACTGCCCGTCAGAGCTTAATTACTCCATTTCTTCATTATTAATTGCAATTATGCAAATCTCAGTTGAAGCTATATGCACCCCAGGCAGACCTACCTTCCTGCCAAAAAGAATAAAAATCGGTGAGAGAAAAAGCAACGATTTTCATGAAATGTGGATGATGCCGGATGGACGATAGATGGACAATGGCATAAGCCCATTGCCTGTCCACTGGATGAGATGATGATGATGATGATGATGATAATAATAATAATAATAATAATAATAATAATAATAATAATAATAATAATAATAATAATGCATTGTTAATTAACAAAAATGTATCATCATTGAGATTTAACATTTAAAAATAAAAGAATCTCCCAGTGTCAGCACTCAGCAAGCAAACAACTGGACAAAGGACTTTGTTCACATACGTCCTACAATATTTAATGTAACTATAAATGGATAAAAAAAAATCAGGATGTCATTGATTAACAAATAATAGTTGATGGGAAATTGCTGTGATATAAGAGGAATAAAGCAATTTAAGGCTAGCTCTTATAGTAACATTGATTATTTTCTTATACCAGCATGCCCTGTTGTGTTTTATTTCTGACATGATGAGCCATATGAGACATGTGGAGACACTGAATCGATGCGTCCATAACATTTCCCCATACAGTAGTTTCTTGGTTCTGAGTTGTTTAGGAGATTAATAATAAAACGCAGCTATTCCCTCTGACACCTTCCCTGGATCTAAATGTGACCAAACTAAAATGACCTTCCATATTAAACACGCACACGGAGAGTCAATCTCAGCGATGCACAAAGTGTTCCATCCGAATGATGGAACACTAAACAAATGAAAATAAAAAGCCTAATTATGGTGGCCCTGCCTGGTACTGCATCACTGCTCAGATGCATTTAGAGATGCATTTAGCATGGCAGGGCATTAGCTCCGATTCATGCAGCATGAACGCACCTCCAGCTATCAGATCTGCATTCCTCAGGCAATGTGGTTAGGGTTATCGATCATGTATTCAGTTAAACACATTTGTGCGTGTGTGCACATGACCCCACGTTGCTTGCTCACATATGAAATCGTTTGTCAGGTGGATTTTTCATTATTTTGAAAGTGTTGAATCCTATGAAGACACCCCTGTGAGCATGATGAGTTGGGTTAACTATTAAATCTACTTGAGGCAGGGGAATACATGGAAAAGAAAGAGACATCAGCAGAAAGCCAGCCGCTGCCCTGGCCACGTTTGCAAGGTTAGAAGTGTGTGTTAGTTTAGAGCAGAATAAAGCATTTGTGTGAAGGAGCAAGAGAGAGACAGAGAGAGAGGGTGGCCGATGGCAGGGGCTCCAGGACTGTCATGTCTGTATAAACAGGCATTGATTTTTCTGTCCGGCTCTGCCACCTTTGCCATTTATTCTCCGCTTTGTGGTCGCGCCCAGAGGGGCCAAGAAATTCTGTTACAGTCCACTCACCCCTGAGGCAAATGTGAGAATAGATTTCAGCAGCAAAAGAGGCTCTGTGTACCTTATCTGGGGCAGAGGCCTTGTCACAAGCAGCCGCTAAATGAAAAGCTCCACACTACGATGTGCTGCGATGGATCTCACCTCCACGGACCTCTAGCAGCCTGGACTTCAGGACCCAGACATGCCTGGATGGCTCATCAACATAAATCCTGTTTCAGAAGCCAAGGTGACATGGTGGGATACCAGAGACAAGGGTATAAACTTCAAGGACGCTGAAAACTTCATACGGCATCACTTTTTGCCTGCTTTGCTAAACGAGACTCATGTCTCACACTATAACAAGACTAATTTATATGCAGTTGATGTCTTGATACAGTACAGTGAGACATATAACCTACCTGTTCTTTGCTACACACATAGTGTTGTATAATTGCCCATGGACCTCATTGTGGGGTTCAGGGACCACCAGGCAGCTATTAACCAGAGCAGGGTTCTCCAGAAAATCCAAAGGAGCTGGTTAAAAAAAGTAGTAGGTGCCTCTGGAATTTGTGGTAGAAAAGCCACCGCGGCGCACTAATGCTAGGGGGATTTGGGGGCATGCCTGCCCACCCAGAAAAATTTTGAAATTTACCTGCCTTCTGGTGGATTCTCAGTGAATAAATTACTAACCATTTTCCTGAAAATACTTGCAAAATATGGACCAAATTTCCCTCCGGATGTGTGCGTGTGTGTGTTTGGCTTTCTCAGTTACCCTCTGTAGTACGCTGTCTGGCTCTGTAACATAACTACATACACTACCGCATGGTCACATAGTTCAGCTCAGCCAATCAGAGTGTGAGAATCGATCAACAAATATGGCGTCATTTCCGATCATGTTAGACCCAAATCAAAGACAATTTCCTGGTGGGATAATTGGACTTGCAGCAAATTATGGGCAGTGGAGATGATATAAATCACTTGAACATTGAAAGACAAGTTGTTGTTTTTTTTTTTTTTTCCTGGGATTGAGTAGCCAGCACATCTGTGTAGGCTGAGAAAACCGCCGGTCACCGGTGCTTGTGGACATCTCTGCCAGAGGGTATAAAATTCATTCAGATTATTTTGCAGTAAAGAGATCTTTATCATGATTCTGATTGGTCAGTCAAGTCAAATAAAAAATGTATATGAATATACTCGTTCTGTGGTTGAAGCTCTTCATAATCTAAAAATAAACAGGTTTTAAACATGCTGTTAATTAACAAAGAAAAACATGCTTCCAGTGCCAGTACTTTGCAACGATCAGAGGTAAAGCTATAACATTGTTTTCTGATAAAAAGATAGTTTGTGGTTTCGCTGTAGCAGTCTCCATTTTCCATTTTATTATCTTCAAGAGGAAGTGAAGGAATGATTGATAGCTCAGTGATTAAGACATTGGGCAACTGATTAGAAGGTTGTGAGGTTAAATCCCAGCATCACCAATCTGCCCCTACTGGACATGTCAAACCCATTAACCCTCAACCAGTGTTCTTCCTGGGTTCTGAAAAAATATCCTCCACTTTTTCCCTTGAAAAATCAAGTCAAAGAAGTATTCTTCATTTTTCTTATTTTTTCTTCACTTAGTCTGTATTTTTTTCTTAGGTACCGACATATCTTTACCAACATATCAAAGTGGTTGGTTTATACCAACCAAACTGGCACAATTCAAATATTTGTACAGCTATAGCTAGGCCTCTCCATTACAAATAAAATTTGGGCTCCACTCCAGCCTCTAATAAGAGAGACTTGATTTTGGGCACTCTGTGCACCATCAAATTAAAACTAAAGACTGTGACTAAAGTCACAGTAATTTGTGCTACCGGTTACAAACAGGGACGTCTGGTCACTGTACCCTATAGATCTGGAATGGTAAGAGATAGAGAATGATGCTTAGTGAGGGGAAAAAAGCCTGTTTTTCATGGATCATCATGGTTTGGTGATCCGGATCAGCACCAAAAGTCATAGTAACGTAATTCAGCCCAGAGGTATTCTTCATGTGAAATTTGGTGATGACTGGTTGAAAACTGAGAGAAAAATAGCATCCTAAAAATGTTAGGAGAAGAAGTAGAAGAAAGTAGAAAGATCCTGAGTGAGAGTAACAATTTGCGCCAGCACTGCTAGCGCAAATTAATAAACCTCTTTAGTTTATGCTTACTTACGGCTATTTTAGCATGGAATTATTCAAAAGAGGTATTAGGACTTGAGGGCGGCATGGTGGTGTAATGGTTAGCACTGTTGCCTCACAGCAAGAAAGTCCTGGGTTCGAGCCCAGCGGCTGGTGAGGGCCTTTCTGTGTGGAGTTTACATGTTCTCCCCGTGTCTGTGTGGGTTTCCTCTGGGTGCTCCGGTTTCCCCCCACAGTCCAAAGACATGCAGGTTAGGTTAATTGGTGGCTCTAAATTGACCGTAGGTGTGAATGTGAGTGTGATTGGTTGTTTGTCTCTGTGTCAGCCTTGCGATAACCTTGCGACTTGTCCGGGGTGTACCCTGCCTCTCGCCCATAGTTAGCTGGGATAGGCTCCAGCTTGCCTGCGACCCTGTAGAACAGGATAAGCGACTACAGATAATGGATGGGATGGTATTAGGACTCCCTTTAGCCTTTACTTCAACACAAAACTTGATTTACAATTGAACAGAGTCAAGAAGAATCTTGGAACAACCACCAGTGAAGGAATCAGAACTTCCCATTGATTTATGAACCAAACATAAAACAACACCAGGTTTTTCATCATACATTAGCCATGGGGACTCAACACACCATGCCACCTGAAACATAACTCCCTTCAGTCACTTGCTTCAGCTGACAGCACTTTCACTTTGGGATTTTTTTTACCGACCCTGTATTACTGACACTACCCGATGTGCTCTGGGACGGTCGGGGCTCTGAGTGTGCCTCCCCGTGGCTGTTTCAGCCCTTACATTATCTTCAGTGCTTGAACAAACCCCGCCCAAAAAATTAATCAGCTTAGACTGTGCCATTGTTCGGTTCACGCAGAGATAATTACACCAGCACACTAGGCCGATTAAGACGCACTGTAATTGGTCAAAAGTTTGGTGCTCATTTGGTCATTATGTGTAGTCAAGTATGGTTATGAGTCATATTTAGTATTTGCTTGAATTTAAAGGGTTTAATACAAATAATAATTTATAAACAAAATTAAATTAATTTTGCTTCCCAAACCCAAAAGCAAGATAAAGTTTTCTTTGGCTAGTTACAGGTTCTATGCTATGTACCTGGAAATAATGAAGCTTGGAACCGTCTCTGAAATTAAAACCTTCAGTCATACAAGTCCAAACAGAACATTTAAGGATAGCTACTAGCCCCCAAATGTTTCCATGCTATTAGCATAATAATATTAATGATAATAATAATACAGGTTGATGTAGACTTTGACTCCGTAATACATTTCAGTTTCTCTCTGCAACTGATACAAAGGCTAAATTTATGACGGTTCCTCCCAGAGATCAGGCAAAGATGCACTGCATACTGTACATGGGTTCATGGCAGGAGTTGATTACCATGATGGACAATTTCAAGATAAAGCATTAAATGTACAGGGTGATGCCTGCTAAATCTAGTCATCGCTCACATTCTCTTATTAATGAGGATCCCAAGCTTCTGTGCTACAATAATAAGGCAAGATCGATACACTGCCCTCTGGGTTTGCTTCCATAAATAGAAAGTACAGGCAAATTGGAACATGGCCAAAGCTTGGATTATGTCTGCATAAAACCATAAACCGAAGACTTGCACAATAAAGTAATTTACTTGTTTAGCTTGATGTTGAGAACATAATTTCATTTGTCTGGTGCTGTACATAAAATAACACATCGATCATCTAACTCCATGCACCAAATCAAAAAGGTCTGTAAAATAATAGCAATATTGTTGCTACTGATTGTAGTATTACTGTTTAAAATGGTCGTTTTATCAAATAAATGCCAAAAGATGTGCTTGCTACAAATAGAGTGATGGCTGTTGTCCCAGTTTACATCACATGCTACAGAGTGAAGAAGTAGAGAGATTTAGTTTTTATTTTGCTTTGGCTTTTTTATTTATACTGTACATCAGAAAACTCAGCTCAGTGTGTATGTCCTCTTCTATCAAAACTACATCCTGACATCAGATTACATCAGACATTAAATTCTACAAAATTAAAAAAACAAACAAACAATAGCACAGTTATCACACCAGTGTTACCGGTATGTAACAAGTTGAAACCTGTGTGAAATATTTTCACTTATCCGGTGTTTATTACTTCGCCTGTGATGGAGTCCACCAGGGGACGAGGTATTGTTTTCGGTTGGGCTGGTTTGTTTGTTTGTTTGTTTGTTTGTTTGTTTGTTTGTTTGTTTGTTTGTTTGTTTCTTTCTTTCTTTCTTTCTTTCTTTTTCTTTCTTTCTTTCTTTGTAAACAGTGTTATGGGAAAATGGCTGGACCAATCTTCATGAAATTTTCAGGATAGATGGGTGTTAGTCTCATATAGAACCTCCAACATTTTGGGGGGTCATCTGGCCAAAGTCAAGGTCATGGTGACCACAAAGGTTATAAAAAAAAAAAAGCTCTGAGCTCAGACTGCAGGAGCACCGCCTCAGAAAGACTCCTCCCACAAACATGCTCATTGGATCTCTACCTGCCTCATTTGCATACACTGCTGTCATTGGATGATTTCTTGGTTCGTTTACATACACAAAAGAAGGAGTTTTGGTCACGCCCACTTTTAAACCCCATTGATAAGAACAAGTTCAAAGACGTGGTTAGGTTAACATGAGGCAGCCTTGGGCTGAAGTGCCCTTGAGCAAGTCACCTAACCCCCACCTGCTCCCCAGGTGCTGTAGCATGGCTGCCCACTTCTCTATGTATGCGTGCTCATTGCTCACTTGTGTGTGTGCATGCATGTGTTCACTGCTTCAGATGGGTTAAATGCAGAGGATAAATTTCACTGTGCTTGAGTGTGGATGTGACAAATAAAGGCTTCTTCTTCTTCTTCTTCCCTGCTCTGTTGATTTATTATTATAAATATAAATTATAAATAAATGGACTAGACTAAAGAATTCGCTTTCAGCCATGTTTATGCTTATTACAGAGGGAAAGTACGTTCCGCTGAGCTCTAGCGCCGGGCCTTTTCCAGGAAATAAGAGTTTCGGTCATGGCGACAGCGTGTGCATGTCAGCCTCGGTTCAGAAGTTTCAGTTTCAAAAACTGTAAGAGGTAAGAGTAGAATAAAATAAAGTACAGACACTTGGTATATTCTACTTCTGTGATTTTTAATTTGTTCATTTTTGGATTGTGCTTCATTTTTGTGGCTACTGCCTCATAGAGTAAATATATATGCTATATTTACTGTATGGACATGGTATCAGAAAACATTTTATTCATGAGCAGTAGCCACATGGACCCATAGGGTACCTATTTTTTCATGACCTCTTCCTTCATATTCATCATAAGTGCTACCGGGCGAGGTTTGTTTTGCTGGCAACACTTGTTACATTTGAATCAAACCTTGGTTGGTGGGTTTACCTCCTTAGTGTGATTCTTTATACAGGTGAGAACACAGCAGTCATAGACCCCGAAGCCGCCGCCAGGCGCCGCTAAAACCGCCATTTAGAATTTGAGCCGCCGCCAGCCAATAATTTTGTAAGCCAATTTGAGCCGCTATCTAATAAAATTTGGCTGAGCCACTAAGAATTCTCATCTCATCTCATTATCTCTAGCCGCTTTATCCTTTTACAGGGTCGCAGGCAAGCTGGAGCCTATCCCAGCTGACTACGGGTGAAAGGCGGGGTTCACCCTGAACAAGTCGCCAGGTCATCACAGGGCTGACACATAGACACAGACAACCATTCACACTCACATTCACACCTACGCTCAATTTAGAGTCACCAGTTAACCTAACCTGCATGTCTTTGGACTGTGGGGGAAACCGGAGCACCCGGAGGAAACCCACGCGGACACGGGGAGAACATGCAAACATGCAAACAAGGCCCTCGCCGGCCCCGGGGCTCGAACCCAGGACCTTCTTGCTGTGAGGCGACAGCGCTAACCACTACACCACCGTGCCGCCCCCACTAAGAATTGTGTACATCAAATAATGGGTTTATCCACATCATGAGCTACAAGAAAAGTGACACAAACATGATCAACTGTACACACTAGTAGTAACACAATAGAGACGTATAGGCATACACTGTAGAGATTTAGAACTGATATCACAGCACAGAGAGCCACCACAAGCTTGCCGTTGTGACTACCTGTCTGGCTTCCCGCCCCTCACACCGTTACCACGATACACTGGGGAACCCGGGAACCCACCCAGAGCATCGATCGACTCCGATATCGACGAGATGGCTGCATTCTTTGCCGCTGCTGAGGGAAAGTGTAAAGGTATTTTTTTTTTTGTTTGTTTGTTTGTTTGCACGTCCAGGTTTTTCCGGGATTGTCCCGGTTTTTTTGTGGAAAATGGAAAATGTCCAGGAAAATGGAATAACCTTCCCGGGACACGTTTTGTCCTGGTTTTTTACTTCCTCACATTATCCCCCATTGAAATAAACACAAATCATTAATGTTTCTCGCAGCCACTTAACATATTAATAGTTTTCACGTAAGCGGGCATATTGTTGGCAGCTGCTTGTGTGGCCTCACCGAATGTTTGCGCACGCAGCCAGTCGCCGTTGCTAGGTGATCGTGGTCAATACAACGGCGGCCGCGCGAAATCAAAGATACTGGAATACCGTAATACCAAACAATAGGTGAGAGTTCCCTTGGTCGGTGCGCGAGTAGGCTGGCTGTCTACTTCCTATGTTCTGATTCTGATAAAGGCTGGTTCTAAAGCCTGGGCCAATTTCATCAATAAATGAATCATTAAATAAATCATTAAATATATCAAAAAAGAATGCCTGAACACTGGCGTGAGAAATCAGTTGTCCCAATAACATAGCACCTCTCTCTTGTGATTAAAACAAAGGATTAGGGCTATTTGGTATGATTATAGTCTAACTTTTAAAGTTCAGTTCTCCAGAGAAAAGGCTAAAACAACAACGAAGCAGACTGAGAGAAATTATATTGATTATATTTGTATTATTTTGATTTGGAAACGGAATGGGAGGAGAGACAGACGATGAGGGAGTCGGACAGAATGAAGTAGAAGATCCGGTACCTGTCAAAAAGAAAAAAATATATTGTTAAAAAAAATATTGGCGTCCAAATAAGATCATTCCTATATGAAATTATTTTTTGTAATAATATTTGTGGTAGTGCCCATTTAAGGGTTAAGAAGACAAAATTAATTTTAACTAAACGCCTAACTGCACCAGTTGAACTGTTTTATTTTTAAACGTGAACATTCACATAAGGCATAAGGCATTGTAGATGTGCGTGTCCGCAGCCCTCAACCCCCGCGCTCGTACGCGCGCGCAGGCGCGGCCGCCGACCGATGTGTCCCGGTCTTTTACAACTCAGATGTGGCAACCCTATTCACATACTTCGAGATTGATAAAAAAAAAAAAAGTACTCCACCACTCTACTTTCATCATAGTAAGATAGCTGCCAGTCCTTCACTGGTCATTGCTAGTGAGAGTAGATAGCTAGATGCCTTCCTCGAACAATCCAGATTAGCTTATTATTAGCATTGAACTACAATCTTGCTAGATTTATATTTACAATGAAGTAAGAGACCAGGGGACCTGTGGTAATTTGCTATTTATTCCCCCCATTTGTTTGATCCGTTCGCCCGGATATATGCCACACAGTGACGTCCAGTATCAGCCATTTGTAGCCATAAACATTTTGGTGGCTGCAGCAGCCATTAAGGTTTTGGCTGAGTCAGCTAGCCAGCCAATAATTTCATCAGCCAGCCATTATCCTGAAAACAAACGGCTTCGGGGTCTAAGCAGTCATACAAGTGATGACTAAAACAACTGGTCCAAGAGAGTCCAAGCTTCAGATCTAAGTGAACTATAGCAATAGTTTGATTGAATCCCTGAAATCAACCTGAATGCATGATGTGAATCAAATGTGAACAAGATGTGAGCTGATAAACCGAGCCAAAGGACAGAGCTGTAACAAACAACAACAAAAGTAAATATGGTGGGACACCATGGCCTAATCATTAGAGAAGTGGCTTGAGGACCAAAAGTTCACCAGTTCAATTCCCTGGACCTGTAGAAATGGCTGAAGTGCTCTTGAGCAGGGCACCTGACCCCCAACTGCTCCCCAGGCTGCTCTGGGTATGTTGTACATCACTCTGGATAAGAGTGCCTGCTAAATGCCTGTAATGTAAATAAATAAAGGCACAAAACATTTTGAACTGGCAAAATATATAATTATCTAATCCATTTATTTAGCCGCAGGCCCATATTATTGATGATTTCTGTGATGTCCACACATATTAGGCAAAAGTTTGTTTAGTTCTTCGATCACCTTATTTTATATGATTAACCAAGGTGCATGGAGCACTGTGAGGAAAAAGAAAAGACAAAGGGGAAAAAGGGGAGAGAGAGAGAGAGAGAGAGAGAGAGAGAAAGGAGGACAGAGGACAGACGCAGAGTGTCAGTGTCTGTCAGATGTGAATGGTGCGATTCAGTGGCACAGCTGGCATTTGAAGCCGCCTGCGGGGCTTGCACATCATCTTACAACGAGAGAGAGAACGAGAGAGAGAGAGAGAGAGGACAGCTGTGTCATTCCACCTCTGACTGTCAGACTCTTGACTACAGCTCCAAATGGACAGACTGAGAGGTTAAAACGGCATAATAACCACAATCAGTGGTGTACCACAAGTCTCTGCCATCCCTCATCCCTCTTCCTGAAAGCCAAGAAACCAAGTTCCACAAGACCGAGTTCCACAAGACTGAGTTTGTGTAAAGGAAGCGGGTACTCATCGCATGAGAATAGTCTTGTTACACAAAATCACAACCCCAATTCCAAAAAAGTTGGAACACTGTGTAAAGAAGAAGCCTTTATTTGTCACATGCACACTCAAGCACAGTGAAATTTGTCCTCTGCATTTAACCCATCTGAAGCAGTGAACACACACATACCCAGAGCAGTGGGCAGCTATACTACAGCACCCAGGAGTTAGTGCCTTGTTCAAGGGCACTTCAGCCCAAGGCCACCCCATGTCTTTGAACTGTGGGGGAAACCAGAGCACCCAGAGGAAACCCACGCAGATATGGGGAGAACATGAAAACTCCACACAGAAAGGACCCCGTCAGCCCCTTGGCTCGAACCCAGAACCTCTTGCTGTGAGGCAACAGGGCTAACCACTACACCACCATACTGCCCATGTATGTAAAGCATAGGTAAAAACAGAATGTGGTGATTTGCAAATAAGCAAAATTCCTATATTCCATTGAAAATCGTACAAAGACAGCAGATCAAATGTTGAAACTGAGAAATTTTATTGTATTAATTTAAACATATATATATATATATATATATATATATATATATATATATATATATAGGCAAGGCAAGTTTATTTATATAACGCATTTCATACACAGTGGCAGTTCAATGTGCTTTACAGAAGTAAAAGCAAAACAGTAAACAATAGAAAATAAAATTACATAAAATAAATGGGGAAGAAAAATAATATTTAAACAATAGTAGAAATAAAATAATAAAATGAAGTAAAAATTCAGTTAAAAAAACAGCAGAATAAAATAGAATAAAAGTTAAGTAAAGTTTAAAACATGCAGAGACTGTAAAAGTTAAGAAAGTTTAAAACATGTAAAGATGACAATATTAATCAGTTAGCAGAAAGCATCTGAGAACAGCTTGGTCTTTAGTCTAGATTTGAAGCTGCCAACAGCAGGAGCATTTTTGATGTCCTCTGGGAGTTGGTTCCATAGCTGTACTGCATAGTAGCTAAAAGCTGCTTCACCACACTTTGTTTTAACAACAGGTTTTACCAGTAAATTTTGCTGCTGCGATCTGGTAGATCTGATTGGGTTAGGCCGCTGCAACATATCAGAGAGGTAATTGGGCCCTGTACCATTTAGAGATTTGTACACCAGCAGCAATGCTTTAAAGTCAATTCTATAGCTTACTGGAAGCCAGTGAAGGGACCTTAGAATTGGAGTAATGTGCTCTGTTCTTTTTGTTCGTGTGAGAACCCTAGCCACTGCATTTTGAATCACCTGAAGTCGTTTGATGGTCTTTTTTGGGAGGCCTGTGAAGAAGCCATTGCAGTAATCAACCCTACTAGAGATGAAGACATGTATAATTTTTTCCAGATCATTTTTTGACATAAGTCCTCTTAGTTTGAAAATGTTTTTAGGTGATAAAATGCCATTTTAGTAATTGCTTTCATGTGACTGTCAAAATTTAGCTCGCTGTCAATGAAAACACCAAGATTTTTAACCATATCTTTTGTTTTAATCCCCTTTGTGTCAAGAATAGTGGTAATCCTGAGTCTTTCATCTTTTTTCCCAAATAGAATTACTTCTGTTTTATCTGTGTTCAGCTGAAGAAAATTTTGTGACATCCAGTTGTTGATTTGGTCGATACACTGGTAGAGACATTCAAGGGGGGCATAATCATTAGGTGATAGAGCAAAATAAATTTGGGTGTCATCTGCATAGCAGTGATACAAAATTGAGTTGTTCTTGATAATTTGTCGAAGTGGGAGCATATAAAGGTTGAATAGTAATGGTCCAAGAATCGACCCCTGGGGAACACCACAGGTCAAGGACATTGATGTTGAGGTACAATTTCCCATGGTAACAAAGAAGCTTCTATCTTTTAAGTATGATTTTAACCAATCGATAACTTTACCAGTCAACCCAACCCAGTGTTCAAGTCGATATAGCAGTATGTTGTGATCAACAGTATCAAAAGCTGCACTGAGGTCCAGTAACCAAAGTATACCAATATATAGGTAAACATGCCCCTGTCTCAACTTTTTTGAAACATGTTTCAGGCATCAAATCAAATTCACAACGAGCGTATATATACGCTCGTTGTGAATTTGATTTGATGCCAGAAACATGTTTCAAAAAAGTTGAGACAGGGGCATGTTTACCAATGTGTTGCATCATGTCTACTTTTAAAAGTAAAAAGTTGCACTCTGTAAACATTTTGGGAACTGAGACCAATTGCTATAGTTTTGAAAGAGCAATGTTGTCCCATTCTTGCCTAATATACAATTTCAGTTGCTCAGCAGTTCGGGGTCTCCTTTGTCGAAATTTGTGCTTCATAATGCACCAAATGTTTAAAATGGGAGACCAGTCTGGACTGTAGGTAGGCCAGTTTAGCACCAGTACTCTTTTACTATAGTGCTATGCAGTTTTAATATGTGCAGAATGCAGTTTGGCATTGTCTTGGTGAAAGAAGCAAGGCCTTCTATGAAAAAAAAAAGTAATCTGGATGGCAGCATGTTGCTCCAAAACCTGTATATATCATTCAGCATTAATGATGCCTTCCCAGATGTGCAAGCTACCCATGTCATGTGCACTAATGCACCCTCATACCATCACAGATGCTGGCTTTTGAACTGTGCACTGATAACAAGCCGGATGGTCCCTCTCCTCTTTAGCCTGGAGGACGTGGTGTCCATGAGTTCCAAAACGAATTCTAATTTTGATTCATCAGACCTCGGGACAATTTTCCACTTCGCCACAGTCCATTGTAAAATAGCACAGGCTCAGAGAAGGTGGTAGCATTTCTGGATATTGTTTACATATGGTTTTAACTTGCATTTGTGGATGCAATAATGAACTGTTTTCACAGATGAAGGTTTTCTGAAGTGTTCCTGAACCCATACAGTGATTTCCACTACAGTCTGCTCTTAATGCAGTGTCGCCTGAGGGCCTGAAGATCACAGGCATCCAGCATTGGTTTTCAGCCTGGACAATCCACACCTAGCCTTTATGCCCTCTTTTCAGAATGTATTCAGTAAAAAGTTGCACTTTACCATCCAAATGATTCAATTATTCACAATTGCATGGCTGTATACATCGGGTTGGCACTCATAGTCTCATCTCATTATCTCTAGCCGCTTTATCCTTCTACAGGGTCGCAGGCAAGCTGGAGCCTATCCCAGCTGACTACGGGCGAAAGGCGGGGTACACCCTGGACAAGTCGCCAGGTCATCACAGGGCTGACACATAGACACAGACAACCATTCACACTCACATTCACACCTACGGTCAATTTCGAGTCACCAGTTAACCTAACCTGCATGTCTTTGGACTGTGGGGGAAACCGGAGCACCCGGAGGAAACCCACGCGGACACGGGGAGAACATGCAAACTCCACACAGAAAGGCCCTCGCCGGCCCCGGGGCTCGAACCCAGGACCTTCTTGCTGTGAGGCGACAGCGCTAACCACTACACCACCGTGCCGCCGCACTCATAGTCTTTTCATGAAATTTTGTATAACACCATATGAAATCTAGCCACATCATGCTCACATCTTTGAATTAATTCTAACAGCTAATTGCAGAGTCAATTTTGTCCAACTAGTTTAACTACCCGTAGATGAAGTTGTGGTCATGATAAAAAGACAAAATAAAGCACCATTCAGAGTGTTCAACAGAAAAGCCATTCCAATCCATTCATTCAGAAAAGTGGATAATGAAAAATTAAATGAATCAATGCCTTCACTTTTCTCAGGTTTTGTAGGTATTTGCAGCAAAGCAAAGGATGCTGTGGAGCAACATCCTGTTTAGATGAGTACAGGTAAATCAGCTTTTTATTCAAGTTTTTCAAGGCTTAATATATTACAGAATTAGAGATCAAATAGGTGAGAACATTTAGAAGTTTATTATACAGGGTATGGGGTTTTTTTTACGGCTTTGTCTACTTGATGGAATTCGACACACTAGAAACAGTGAAGAGCAACCCACTACAGAAATGATGCATTTTTCTTCCATAATACAACACGTTTCTGAGTAAAGTAGGATATTTAAGTGGGAAATAATGTATAATGTAAGGATGAATTTTGGTTTTATCCCTCAAGATTTGATTGGTTTAAAGAAGGAGTCACTTTGTCTGAAGAAATTTGGGGATGGATGGAGGTTCAACACACACACACACACACACACACACACACACACACACACACACAAATATATATATATATATATATATATATATATATATATATATATATATATATATATACAACCCCGATTCCAAAAAAGTTGGGACAAAGTACAAATTGTAAATAAAAATGGAATGCAGTGATGTGGAAGTTTCAAAATTCCATATTTTATTCAGAATAGAACATAGATGACATATCAAATGTTTAAACTGAGAAAATGTATCATTTAAAGAGAAAAATTAGGTGATTTTAAATTTCATGACAACAACACATCTCAAAAAAGTTGGGACAAGGCCATGTTTACCACTGTGAGACATCCCCTTTTCTCTTTACAACAGTCTGTAAACGTCTGGGGACTGAGGAGACAAGTTGCTCAAGTTTAGGGATAGGAATGTTAACCCATTCTTGTCTAATGTAGGATTCTAGTTGCTCAACTGCCTTAGGTCTTTTTTGTCGTATCTTCCGTTTTATGATGAGCCAAATGTTTTCTATGGGTGAAAGATCTGGACTGCAGGCTGGCCAGTTCAGTACCCAGACCCTTCTTCTATGCAGCCATGATGCTGTAATTGATGCAGTATGTAGTTTGGCATTGTCATGTTGGAAAATGCAAGGTCTTCCCTGAAAGAGACGTCATCTGGATGGGAGCATATGTTGCTCTAGAACCTGGATATACCTTTCAGCATTGATGGTGTCTTTCCAGGTGTGTAAGCTGCCCATGCCACTTGCACTAATGCAACCCCATACCATCAGAGATGCAGGCTTCTGAACTGAGCACTGATAACAACTTGGGTCGTCCTTCTCCTCTTTAGTCCGAATGACACGGCATCCCTGATTTTCATAAAGAACTTCAAATTTTGATTCGTCTGACCACAGAACAGTTTTCCACTTTGCCACAGTCCATTTTAAATGAGCCTTGGCCCAGAGAAGACGTCTGTGCTTCTGGATCATATTGAGATACGGCTTCTTCTTTGAACTATAGAGTTTTAGCTGGCAACGGCAGATGGCACGGTGAATTGTGTTCACAGATGATGTTCTCTGGAAATATTCCTGAGCCCATTTTGTGATTTCCAATCCAGAAGCATGCCTGTATGTGACGCAATGGCGTCTAAGGGCCCAAAGATCATGGGCACCCAGTGTGGTTTTCCAGCCTTGACCGTTACGCACAGAGATTCTTCCAGATTTTCTGAATCTTTTGATGATATTATGCGCTGTAGATGGTGATATGTTCAAACTCTTTGCAATTTTACACTGTCGAACTCCTTTCTGATATTGCTCCACTATTTGTCGGCGTAGAATTAGGGGTATTGGTGATCCTCTTCCCATCTTTACTTCTGAGAGCCGCTGCCACTCCAAGATGCTGTTTTTATACCCAGTCATGTTAATGACCTATTGTCAATTGACCTAATAAGTTGCAATTTGGTCCTCCAGCTGTTCCTTTTTTGTACCTTTAACTTTTCCAGCCTCTTATTGCCCCTGTCCCAACTTTTTTGAGATGTGTTGCTGTCATGAAATTTCAAATGAGCCAATATTTGGCATGAAATTTCAGAATGTCTCTCTTTCAACATTTGATATGTTGTCTATGTTCTATTGTGAATACAATATCAGTTTTTGAGATTTGTAAATTATTGCATTCCATTTTTATTTACAATTTGTACTTTGTCCCAACTTTTTTGGAATCAGGGTTGTGTGTGTGTGTGTGTGTGTGTGTATATATATATATATATATATATATATATATATATATATATATATATATATATATATATGAGAGAGAGAGAGTACCAGTTGAAAGTTTGGACACACCTACTCAGTCATACATTTGACAAGGGCCAAATTGTGATAGCAAAATGACTGGGTCTGAGCATCTCCAAACTGGCACATCTTGTGGGATGTTCCCGGTATGTAGTGGTTAGGACCTACCAAAAGTGGTCCAAAGAAGGACAACCAGTGAACTGGCCACAGGGTCATGGGTGTCGAAGGCTCATTGATTCACATGGGGCACAAAGGCTAGCCCATACGGTCCAATCCCACAGAAGAGTTCCTGTAGCACAAACTGCTGAAAAAGTTAATGCTGGCTAAAACAGAAAGGTGTCAGCATTAACGTTTTCAGCAGTTTGTGCCCCATGCAAATCAATGAGCCTTCAATACCCATAACTCTGCTGCTGGTTTAATGGTTGTCCTTCCCTGGAGCACTTTTGGTAGGTAGTCAATACTGCATACCAGGAACACCTCACAAGATGTACCATTTTGGAGATGCTCAGACCCAGTCATCTAGCCATCACAATCTGGCCCTTGTCAAAATCACTCAGATCCTTGCACTTGCCTATTTTTCCTGCTTCCAACAAATCAACTTCAAGAACTGACTGTTCTCTTAATACCTCATATATCCCACTCCTTGACAGGTGCCATTGTAATGAGATAATCAATGTTATTCATGTCACCTGTCAGTCATCACAATCTTATGGCTGATGAATGTATATTTTATAATGTACCAAACTTGGGGCAGCGCTCCAATTTCATTCTATGCAGAACTATACAGTGACAGTCAGTGCGTTTACATGCACATCCAAATCGAGCTACTGTCGGTAATCGAGCTAAGGGTCCCAGCAGGGGTGCCAGAGAAATCCAATCCTACATGCACACAAGGGAATCGAGCTATTGTGTGAGGTACATTGTGCACCCGAGCCACAGGTGGCGCTACACGCCCCATCGTGTTGGTACACTTCCGGTTGTCATCATGAAGAAGAGCTATTCAAGAGTATAAACAAAGTTATCAGTTCCATGTTCACAAGAAGAACAACGATGAGGACAGCAACATCGAGAGATGTTGTTCCTCCTGACCTCTTCTGCTGCTTGCTACTACTACTGTTGTCATGCCGACCAAGGTTGTTGTGTTTCCCACTTGTGGTCTCGTCACTCGTCACTTCCGGAAGGGGCAGTGCTGAAGTAAGTAGCTCGACTACGTAGCTCGATAGGGTTTACATGCACTAAGTAGCTCGGCTACAATCGCATAATCTAGGTCGCATAGCTCGATTACGAGAAATCCAGTTCGGTTCGATTTCAGCCGAGCTAAGGTGTTTCCATGGCATTTAGAACTTCGATTTCATTCGAGCTACGGCAGAAATTCGATTTTCTCTATGTGCATGTAAACGCACTGAATGACAATAAAGCCTTTCCATTCTGTTCTACTATGTGGGAGCTGTATATTTGGCACAGAGGTAATCAAAAACATAGATTCCATGCTATTCTGACCTTGTAATTAAGTGGTTTTTTTTGCATGATATGAACTCAAGTGAAGAGGTGTATTAAGTCCATCAAATTATCTGTCTGATTGTTATAACTACAATATTTCATTTTCATGTTTTGGGCTGTAAATACAAGCATACATATGACACTGTTAATTAATTCATTCATTAATTCATAGTATCATCCACATACTGTAACATTTTTTTTTCTTCCAGGACAGAGGAGATCAGAGGTCATCGTTATCAGAAACATTGCTTGTCCTGAGGACTGAATTTTAATTATTTCCATCCTCCCATCATTGGTTCATTTATTCATTTTTCAGTATGGTAATTGCCAGTCCACCACTGGACACAATACACACAATTTTGCACACTTATTCACACCTAGGGATGATTTAGTGGAGTCAGTTGACCTACTGTCATGTTTTTATGAGAGATGGAGGAAACTGGAGAATATGCAGAAATATGAAACGTTACACAGATTGTAACAGCACTTGAGGGAATAACTGGTGGGAATAAAGGGAATGGAAAGGGAAATTGGTGTTTCACCAGTGGCAGATTCTGGGAATTGTAGTTTCCAGATGTAGTAGGATGTCGTGTCTTTGAATGGAACATGACAGAAAACAAGAATTTTGTGTTTTACGTGAATTGCATGTGTACACATGTGGTTATAGATGATTTGAGATTGTGAAAGATTTAACATGTCTTTAACTTATTATCCCCCACCCAAACTAAGTTTGGTGGGGGATATAGAAACAGGGTCTGGCCGTCCAGTCACGTCTTCGTTTCCAGACCATATCTTTAAAACAACTGAAGATATCTTCATGAAACTTTGTATAACTATCAAGCAAGATGTGAACTGGTGCCTTTTGCTATTTTGTGTTTTTGAAAAAAAAACGTATTTTTCAAGTTTTTACATAAAAAAAAAATAGATTTTGACTTGGTTTCTAAAAGCAATGTTTGTTTCCAGAGCATATATCCAAAACTATTCATGATATGGATTTGAAACTTGGTATGCATGTTAACAAGGCGATGCAGATGTGCCTTTTAGAAACGGGTTCCATCCGTCCAGCTGTCCGTCTGGTCACGTTTTCGTTTCCGGGCCATATCTTTAAAACTACTGAAGGTATCTTCATGAAACTTTGTATACATATCAAGCAACATGTGAACTGGTGCCTTTTGCTATTTTAAATTTTTTGAAAAAAAAAAGGATTTTTAAATTTTTACATAGAAAATAGATTTTGACTTAGTTTCTAAGAGCAATGTTCATTTCCGGAGCATACATCCAAAACTATTTATGATATGGATTTGAAACTTGGTATACGTGTTAACAAGGTGATGTAGATGTGCCTTTTCATACAGTACTAAGAAATTTGAGAAATTTAAATTTTTCATGTTTCCATGGAAACAATTTCAGACTTAGTCTCTCAGGTTAGTCTTAGGGGTAGGTTTTGTTTCCAGAGCAGAACTTGAAAACTATGAGTGGTATGGTGTTGAAAGTTGGTATATATGTTGATTAAATAATGTACATGTGCCTTTTGATACTAAGAAATGTGAGAGATTTTAATTTTTAGCTCCCCTGGACCAAAGGTCTGGTGGGCTTATGCCATGGGCTGCTGAGGTCAGTGTAAAGAGGTAGGGTTGGTTTCCTGCAGCAGAACTTGAAAAATGTGATAAATAATATCTTGAAACCTGGTATATAGTTGGTATATAGGGCGGGGAATATAGATGACTCTGTCTTCTTGTTTTTCTCTTGTGTCTGTGTGTGTGCGTGCGTGTGCATGTGTGTGTTTATATACTACCGAGGACCAAATGTCTCCACAAGGATAGTAAAATCTGACAATTTCGAACTTGTGGGGACATTTGGATGGTCCCCACAAAGAAATTGTTGCTGTTGTGTTTTTAAATAAATAAATGAGCCAAAATGTTTCCTTTTCATTACTGAGGTTAAGGTTATGGTTTGGTTTATTCGGTGCAGGCACAGCATTAATTAACTGCAATAATAATTATGTCAGTGGAAGGTCCTCACAAGGATAGTGAGACAAGTGTGTGTGTGTGTGTGTTCCTTTTTTATGCATTCTACACTTTTATCTACTGCACCCCCTGCTTGAGTTGATAAAATCTCCCCTGTTTTGCAGCGCTCATATATGCCAACTAGCACAACTCCAGTGAAGTATTCCCTGCTAGCTTTATTTTCTTAAAAATTTACACTTCTCTGCCTCCAACTGCAGGGGGGAAACAAACTGAACCACAACATAACTCTGAATGTGCAAGATGCCGTGTGTTAAAGTACACATCATGCATGGTGTGTTACAAGTTAAGCTGGCGATTGTTTGCTGAGAAGAGAGCATGCAAGTTTAATGGTACATCAGATGATTTTCTCAAATGCCTACAGTTATTAGGAAACGTTCCCCCTGTTTCCCAGGATCGATGCATTGGGCACTGAGTCGGGGCTTTTAATGGGGATTTGTGAGATCAGATGGCAGCCTTTGATTCAACAAACGTACACTCAGGCAGGCATGTTCGCACCCCGCATCTCCTGACAAAGAAAGTAATGGTGAAGAAACAACAAAGATACAGAAAACATTGTTCTTCTTCAAGCATCCCACTTGGATGATAAAGCCTGTTCGCGTTCTCATTTTCATGTTGCTTGTCAGCACTTCAGCTCATAAGCGGCGCACATCAAGCAAATTAATAGTTGTGTCAAGGATTAATTACAAGATGTAAAAATGTAGCAATTGAAAGAAACACTGAAACACGTGCTTTTTTTAATGTTGTTTTTCTTCAATCTTCCCCTGGTTAGTGGGCACTAACATATTACTGCTGTCATGTCATCCAAACAAACACATCAGTCAGGAGCAGGCAAGGAACATCAGCACTTACTGATCTCCATTACCTGTGTGATGTAGTATTTATAACCGCCTTCAAACAGAGATGTTGTAGTCCACGTAGATCGTCTGCTGGTCCTGAAATCAGAATCAGCCCCAGCATTGCAGGACTGAGTTTTAATGTCTTTAAGCTGATGGACTCAGGAATCAGTTGATGATGTGAATTGGGTGTGTTAAATCAAGGAAAACATTGAACTCAGCTGTTCTGTGGTCCACCGGCAATGTTCTTTGACACACCCACTGCTGCAGACTGATTTGATGGAAAATCACATTTGCACAGATTTTACCTCGGATGTAATCCATCATCCGTCACAATTCAAAAATAAAAAGTCAGCTGACCTCATACACAGCAGCCAAGCAATACCATGAGTATATGCTTTTTTCTATCTTGCAGTTTTTAGATTTGTACGTTTATTTATAGAAGTGTTAATATACAGTACAGTCACTTGCAAAAGTATTCATCCCCCTTGGTGTTTGTCCTGTTTTGTCGCATTACAAGCTGGAATTAAAATGGATTTTTGGGGATTAGCACCATTTGATTTACACAACATGCCTACCACTTTAAAGGTGTAAATTGTTGTTTTATTGTCACACAAAAAATAAGATGGGGAAAAAAAACCCCAGAAATCTGGAGTGTAGGTATCCACCCCCTTTCGTATGAAAACCCTAAATAAGAGCTGGTCCAACCAATTCACTTCATAAGTCACAGAATTAGTTTATTAAGATCCATCTGTGCACAAAGTGTCATGATCTGTCACATGATGTCTGTATAAATCAACCTGTTCTGGAAGGACCCTGACTCTGCAATACTACTACACTGTAAGCCCGGACTTTGTATTTAATTAAATGTTTTAATTACAATGTACGTAAAAATTTAAGTTTGATTGCATTACTAAAAAATATTAAGTATATTCTACTAATTTGTACACATAGTCAAAAGTGTTAATAAGTTTAAGTTGAATGGCCTTAAAATTCCTAGTTTTAGTCATGACCACACCTCTTTTTTAATCTGCGCAGAGTTGTGAAGCCACCATTTTAACTTTCACAGATCAGCAGCAGTTACGTGAGGTTTGGTAAAATTCAGAGTGAGCTTCAGCCAACGTTTGTTCTCTGAACTTAGTATTTTGGATCCTGACTGTCGGTGGGAATGTTTGTTTTAACTTTAAGAGCAGTGGAAATCGCGTGTTTTACAGTTTGATAGTTACAGGTGGTATTTTACCAATTTCACGTCATTTTCATCTGTTGGCTAAGTTGCTTTTGTCACTGTGGAGAGCTCTCTGGATTTGGAATGAGACACTTTTTTTTTTGAAAACTTTTCGGATAATGTAAGTATACAGCGTCCCGCTGGCAGTACGGGGAATGTTAAGGGGCTACGTATTAATGTTAGCACATATCTGGTTAAAGAAAAAACATGTTTCATGTTTCAATGTTTATTGTGCACTTCTTGTTAATAAAATACAAATGCAATGGAAAAACTTTATACACTGTCATTTGTTTTATTGCTTTAACAGGTAAATCGAATTCTTGTTAAGTTAAAATGTAAAGTATAATCACTAAAGATGAATTCTAGGAAAGTTTAAATATTAAGTTCAATCAAATAAACATATTTCAGTTTAATGTACTATAAATTTCAAGGCAACCAGTTTCCCAACACTGTTTGAGTAAATA
The DNA here is from genome assembly GCF_027579695.1 of Neoarius graeffei. Lineage (NCBI taxonomy): Eukaryota > Metazoa > Chordata > Actinopteri > Siluriformes > Ariidae > Neoarius > Neoarius graeffei. Next base: position 23,440,278 of record NC_083584.1, on the reverse strand, counting down.
CAACTTATCAGGCTTTTAAGTACAAAAAACTTAAAATGGTTAGTTCATGCTGCATGGTAAAGCAATTTACATTTACAAGACATCTGAAGTTTAATGTACTATAAATTTCAAGGCAACCAGTTTCCAAACACTGTTTGAGTAAACTCAACTTATCAGGGTTTACAGTGTAAGCAAGCAACATAAAAACCATGGAGCACTCCAAACAGGTCAGAGACAAAGTTGTGGAGAAGTATAGATCAGGGTTGGGTTATAAAAAATATCCCAAACTTTGAATATCCCAGGAAGCACCATTAAATCCATTATAGCAAAATGGAAAGAATATGGGACCACTACAAACCTGACAAGAGAAGGCTGCCCACCAAAACTCACAGACTGGGCAAGGAGGGCAACAAAGATACCAAAGATAACACTGAAGGAGCTGCAAAGATCCACAGCGGAGATGGGAGTATCTGTCCATAGGACCACTTTAAGCCATGCACTCCACAGAGTGGGGCTTTATGGAAGAGTGGCCAGAAAAAAGTCATTGCTGAAGAAAAGACGTTTGGAGTTTGCCCAACAGCATGTGGCAGACTCCCCAAACACATGGAAGAAGATTCTCTGGTCAAATGAGACTAAAATTGATCTTTTGGGCCATCATGGGAAATGCCATTTGTGGTGCAAACCCAACACCCTGAGAACACCATTCCTACAGTGAAGCATGGTGGTGGCAGCATCATGCTGTGGGGATGTTTTTCATCTGCAGGGACAGGAAAGCTGGTCAGGACTGAAAGAAAGATGGATGGCACTAAATACAGGGCAATTCTGGAGGAAAACCTGTTTGAGTCGGCCAGAGGTTTGAGACTGGGACAAAGGTTCACGTTACAGCAGCACAATGACCCTAAACATACTGCTAAAGCTACATTGGAGTGGTTTAAAGGGAAACATTTAAATGTCTTGGAATGGCCTAATCAAAGCCCAGACCTCAATCCAATTGTGAATCTGTGGCATCACTTGCTGTACACCAACGCAACCCATCTAACTTGAAGGAGTTGGAGCAGTTTTGCCTTGAGGAATGGGCAAAAATCCCAGTGGCTAGATGTGCACAGCTAATCTCTTTATCTAGAGTGTTTATACTGTTTATATTGTTTGTTTGTTTTTTCAATTATTCTATTTTTATTTATTGCGTTGCCTGTTTGCACTGTGGGTCAGAGAGGACTGATATTTCATCTGTGCTGTATGTCGAGCATGTATAGCATATTTGACAATAAAGTTGACTTGACTTGACTAATAGAGACATACCCCAAGAGACTTGGAGCTGTAATTGCAGCAAAAGGTAGCTCTACAAAGTATTGACATTGGGAAGGTGAATACTTATGCACACTGCAGATTTCTGTTTTTTCATCTTAATTATTGTTTGTGTCACAATAAAAAAAAAATCTTTAAAGTGGTAGGCATGTTGTGTAAATCAAATGCTGCTACCCCCCTATCCATTTTAATTCCAGCTTGCAATGCGACAAAACAGGACAAACAACAAGGAGGATGAATACTTTTGCAAGACACCGTAGCTCTGGTTTTATTTTTCAATTGAGTTTTTATTTTTAAAATTCATTTCAGTGTTTTTTTAGTCATGTGTTACATTTTTGTTATTTTCAGACATCTCATCTCATTATCTCTAGCCGCTTTATCCTTCTACAAGGTCGCAGGCAAGCTGGAGCCTATCCCAGCTGACTACGGGCGAAAGGCGGGGTACACCCTGGACAAGTCGCCAGGTCATCACAGGGCTGACACATAGACACAGACAACCATTCACACTCACATTCACACCTACGGTCAATTTAGAGTCACCAGTTAACCTAACCTGCATGTCTTTGGACTGTGGGGGAAACCGGAGCACCCGGAGGAAACCCACGCGGACACGGGGAGAACATGCAAACTCCGCACAGAAAGGCCCTCGCCGGCCCCGGGGCTCAAACCCAGGACCTTCTTGCTGTGAGGCGACAGCGCTAACCACTACACCACCGTGCCGCCCATTTTCAGACATATTCTATTTTTTTTATTTAATTTTTGTTTGAATTTTATTCCTTCTTTTGAAGAGCCAGTTCTGTTTTAGGTGTCTATATGTGTATTTGAGCTGGTGAGGTTTGTGCCTTTAATATACACATTGCTACATTGTGTTATTGAGTTGTCTTACAATGAACAAAATTAAATCCAAAATATTATTGTGCCCAAACTGCAATCTCTTCTTGGCAGCTGCCATTTTATACACTAAAGTAAAATTTGCATACTGTGAGTGTAGCTAAGAAATAAAAACAACTGTTGTTGTTGTTGTTGTTATTATTATTATTATTATTATGAAGCCAAGCCTTGATTTGTCACATGTACACTCAAGCAAGTGAAATTCCTCACACACACATACCCAGAGCAGTGGGCAGCTATGCTACAGCGTCCAGGGAGCAGCTGGGGGTTAGGTGCCTTGCTCAAGGGCAGTTCAGCTCAACCTTCAGTCCATGGCTGCCCCATATTCACCTAACCTTTGGACAGTGGGGGAAACTGGAGTGCCCAAAGGAAACCCACACACAGGGAGAACATGCAAACTCCACACAGAAAGGTCTCCATCGGCTACTGGGCTCAAACCCATAACCTTCTTGCTGTGAGGTGACAGTGCTTATACAACCCTGATTCCAAAAAAGTTGGGACAAAGTACAAATTGTAAATAAAAACAGAATGCAATGATGTGGAAGTTTCAAAATTCCATATTTTATTCAGAATAGAACATAGATGACATATCAAATGTTCAAACTGAGAAAATGTATCATTTAAAGAGAAAAATTAGGTGATTTTAAATTTCATGACAACACCACATCTCAAAAAAGTTGGAACAAGGCCATGTTTACGACTGTGAGACATCCCCTTTTCTCTTTACAACAGTCTGTAAACATCTGGGGACTGAGGAGACAAGTTGCTCAAGTTTAGGGATAGGAATGTTAACCCATTCTTGTCTAATGTAGGATTCTAGTTGCTCAACTGTCTTAGGTCTTTTTTTGTCGTATCTTCCGTTTTATGATGCGCCAAATGTTTTCTATGGGTGAAAGATCTGGACTGCAGGATGGCCAGTTCAGTACCCGGACCCTTCTTCTATGCAGCCATGATGCTGTAATTGATGCAGTATGTAGTTTGGCATTGTCATGTTGGAAAATGCAAGGTCTTCCCTGAAAGAGACGTCGTCTGGATGGGAGCATATGTTGCTGTAGAACCTGGATATACCTTTCAGCATTGATGGTGTCTTTCCAGATGTGTAAGCTGCCCATCCCACACGCACTAATGCAACCCCATACCATCAGAGATGCAGGCTTCTGAACTGAGCGCTGATAACAACTTGGGTCGTCCTTCTCCTCTTTAGTCCGAATGACACGGCGTCCCTGATTTCCATAAAGAACTTCAAATTTTGATTCGTCTGACCACAGAACAGTTTTCCACTTTGCCACGGTCCATTTTAAATGAGCCTTGGCCCAGAGAAGACGTCTGCACTTCTGGATCATGTTTAGATATGGCTTCTTCTTTGAACTATAGAGTTTTAGCTGGCAATGGCACATGGCACGGTGAATTGTGTTCACAGATAATGTCGTCTGGAAATATTCCTGAGCCCATTTTGTGATTTCCAATGCAGAAGCATGCCTGTATGTGATGCAGTGCCATCTAAGGGCCTGAAGATCATGGGCACCCAGTATGGTTTTCCAGCCTTGACCCTTACGCACAGAGATTCTTCCAGATTCTCTGAATCTTTTGATGATATTATGCACTGTAGATGATGACATGTTCAAACTCTTTGCAATTTTACACTGTCGAACTCCTTTCTGATATTGCTCCACTATTTGTCGGTGCAGAATTAGGGGGATTGGTGATCCTTTTCCTATCTTTACTTCTGAGAGCCGCTGCCACTCCAAGATGTTCTTTTTATACCCAGTCATGTTAATGACCTATTGCCAATTGACCTAATGAGTTGCAATTTGGTCCTCCAGCTGTTCCTTTTTTGTACCTTTAACTTTTCCAGCCTCTTATTGCCCCTGTCCCAACTTTTTTGAGACGTGTTCCTGTCAGGAAATTTCAAATTAGCCAATATTTGGCATGAAATTTCAAAATGTCTCACTTTCGACATTTGATATGTTGTCTATGTTCTATTGTGAATACAATATCATTTTTTGAGATTTGTAAATTATTGCATTCCATTTTTATTTATAATTTGTACTTTGTCCCAACTTTTTTGGAATCAGGGTTGTGTGTGTGTGTATATATATATATATATATATATATATATATATATATATATATATATATATACACACAGTGGAGCTTGAAAGTTTGTGAACCCTTTAGAATTGTCTATATTTCTGCATAAATATGACCTAAAACATCATCAGATTTTCACACAAGTCTTAAAAGTAGATAAAGAGAACCCAGTTAAACAATACTTGGTCATTTATTTATTGAGGAAAATGATCCAATATTACGTATCTGCGAGTGGCAAAAGTATGTGAACCTTTGCTTTCAGTATCTGGTGTGACCCCCTTGTGCAGCAATAACTGCAACTAAATGTTTCTGGTAACTGTTGATCAGTCCTGCACACCAGCTTGGAGGAATTTTAGCCCGTTCCTCTGTACAGAACAGCTTCAACTCTGGGATGTTGGTGGGTTTCCTCACATGAACTGCTCGCTTCAGGTCCTTCCACAACTTTTCGGTTGGATTAAGATCAGGACTTTGACTTGGCCATTCCAAAACATTCACTTTATTCTTCTTTAACCATTCTTTGGTCGAACGAGTCCAGGGGCAGAGCTAAGGGGTGGCCAGGGGGGCGTGGCCACCCCAGGGCACGCCTTGGCCCCGCCCTGGCCACCCCAGGGCCGGACAATAAAATTTATAAAACCAATATGTCCCATGAAATGTTAGTTCCGCCTGCTGGATTTTTGTTCCGCCTATTTGGTTTCTGTGGGGATGCATATTACCGTAGCACATAAACATTTCGCGCGTTCAAGCAGCACGTGCTATCAGATAGTCATGCTCTAGTCCGACAACACAACAACCTACGAACTACGTGAACATGCAATTAATATGAGATGTAAGTTATTCATCTCTTATACTCTCCAAGTTTTCTCACTTTGTAGACATACAGTTACAATTCTGTCCTCAGACAATTCAGAGTTTCCAGAAATCTCCACTTTGCCCGGGGTTTTCGAAAGTATCCATTTTCAGTGACTGAAACCTTCGTTTACATGTAAATGCAACCGTATAGATAAATATGCGTCTTTATAGATATCCGGCTATAGTGGGATTTGTGCTGTGTGCACACATAGATAGATAGATACTAGATAGATATAGAGAAAATATAGAGATGTTGTGTGATGTTTATATTAATGTGTGTGAGATGGTTTGTGTTACTGGTGGGAGTACACATTGATTAATAATTGTCACACTCATACATACACAACACTCATGCATTCTCTCAACACACACTCTCCCCCTACCCCTCTCTCTCACACACACCACTCATGCACCACATTTCTATATTTACATGTAACACACTCACTCATACACAACACTTATGCACTCTCTCAACACACTGTCTATCTCACTCTCACACACACACACACAATTTGTGCACTACATTTCTATATTTACATGTAATATTCATACACTCTCAACACAGACACACAACTCATGCACTAAATTTTTATATTTACAGTAAATGTAACACTCATGCACTGTCTTAACACTTTGTCTCTCTCTCACTCATATATGAACACGTACTTCACTCTCTTAACACACACTATGTCTTTCTCTCACTCACTATAAGATACAACTCATGCACTCTCAACACACACCCTCTCTTACACACACACACCACTCATGCATGATGCACTACATTTCTATATTTACATGTAACACACTCACTGGTATACACACCACTCATGCACTCTGAACACACACTCACACCACCCATGCACTACATTTCTATATTCACATATAACACACACAACACTCATGCACTCTGAACATACACTCTCTCTCACACACACACAACTTATGCACTTCATTTTTGTATTTACAGGTAACATATCTTCACACGCACACACAATTCATATACTACAGCTCATCTATATCTACATGCAGTGTACATACTTTCCCCCTCTCTCTCTCACACACACACCACTCATGCACTACACCTCATCTATGTCATGTGTTCCATCAGTGTAACACTTTCACTCTCTCACACACACACACACACACACACACACACATTTTGTAACTCAACACATTTAGTTTGTACAGTACTTACAATGGACAATATCACAACATGTTGTAAGTGTTTACATACACTGAGTGCAGAATTATTAGGCAAGTGAGTATTTTGACCACAACATCCTTTTAATGCATGTTGTCCCACTCCAAGCTGTTTAGGCTTGAAAGCCTACTACCAATTAAGTATATCAGGTGCTGTGCATCTGTGTAATGAGAGGGGGTGTGGTCTAATGACATCAACACCCTATATCAGGTGTGCATAATTATTAGGCAACCTCTTTTCCTCTGGCAAAATGGGTCAGAAGAGAGATCTGATAGACTTTGAAAAGTATAAAATTGTGAGATGTCTTGCAGACGGATGCAGCACTCTTGAAATTGCGAAGATGTTGAAATGTGATCACCGAACAATCAAGCGTTTCATTGCAAATAGTCAACAGGGTCGAAAGAAGCGTGTGGGGGAAAAAAAGGCGCAAAATAACTGCACATGATCTGCGGAAAATCAAGCGTGAAGCTAACAAGCAGCCATTAGCATCCAGTTCTGCCATATTCCAGAGTTGCAACATTCCTGGAGTGTCAAAGAGTACAAGGTGTGCAATACTGAGGGACATGGCCAAGGTAAGGAAGGCTGAAAAACGACCACCACTGAGTAAGGCACACAAGATAAAACGTCAAGACTGGGCCAAGAAATATCTTAAGACTGATTTTTCTAAGGTGCTGTGGTCTGATGAGATGAGAGTGACTCTTGATGGACCAGATGAATTGGCCTGTGGCTGGATCAGTAATGGGCACAGAGCTCCACTCCGACTCGGACGCCAGCAAGGTGGAGGTGGAGTACTGCTATGGGCTGGTATCATCAAAGACAAGCTTGTTGGACCTTTTCGAGTTGAGGATGGACTCAAACTCAACTCCCAGACCTACTGCCAGTTCCTGGAAGAAACCTTCAAGCAGTGGTATAGGAAAAAGTCAGCATCTTTCAAGAAGAACATGATTTTCATGCAGGATAATGCTCCATCTCATGCGTCCAAATACTCCACTGCGTGGCTAGCCAGTAAAGGTCTGAAAGGTGAAAAAAATAATGACATGGCCACCTTGTTCACCTGACCTAAACCCCATAGAGAACCTGTGGTCCATTATAAAACGTGAGGTCTACAAAGAGGGAAAACAGTACACCTCTCTGAACAGCGTCTGGGAGGCCGTGGTTGCTGCTGCACACAATGTTGGTCATGAACAGATAAAGAAATTGACAGAATCTATGGATGGAAGGCTTTTGAGTGTCCTCATGAAGAAGGGTGGCTATATTGGTCACTGATTTTGTTTTTGTTTTGTGTTTGAATGTCAGATATGTTTATTTGCAAATCTGGAGTTGTCATATCAGTGTACCTGGTGAAAATAAATAAGTGAAATGGCTACACATTTGGTTTTTATTAAGTTGCCTAATAATTCTGCACAGTGAAAGTTACCTGAACACATACATATTCTCCTAAAATGGCCAAAACTAAAAACACCCCACTCTAACTTCCATACATATTCAGCTTTGATATTTATGAGTCTTTTTGTTTGATTGAGAACATAGTTGTTGTTCAATAATAAAACTAATCCTCAAAAATACAACTTGCCTAATAATTCTGCACTCCGTGTATGTTGTATGTATGAGTTAAGTATACAAGTATTTTCCTTTTCCTGAGCAAAGCACTCTTTATTCAAGCCTGACTAATATCCTTACTACTTCCCAGGTGCCTGGGACAGGTGATCTTTTAGTTTTTACTTTTGCATTTTAGTAGTGATCTTTAAAATCCTGATGCTTAACTAGAGTAAACAAGTTGGATGGTTTCTTTGTTTTGCAGATGCTTTGTTACATAACTAAATTAATACATTAATTTCTGACCTCTTGGCTCACATGGGTTTTGTTCATGAGTTAGGCACCAGATATGCCACCAGATACATCAGAATGCAGGAAATCATCTAATCTCATCTCATCTCATCTCATTATCTCTAGCCGCTTTATCCTTCTACAGGGTCGCAGGCAAGGTGGAGCCCATCCCAGCTGACTACGGGCGAAAGGCGGGGTACACCCTGGACAAGTCGCCAGGTCATCACAGGGCTGACACATAGACACAGACAACCATTCACACTCACGGTCAATTTAGAGTCACCAGTTAACCTAACCTGCATGTCTTTGGACTGTGGGGGAAACCGGAGCACCCGGAGAAAACCCACATGGACACGGGGAGAACATGCAAACGCCACACAGAAATGCCCTCGCTGGCCACGGGGCTCGAACCTGGACCTTCTTGCTGTGAGGCGACAGCGCTAACCACTACACTACCGTGCCACCCACTACAGGAAATCAAATCTAGCTAATTCAAAATATCCCGGGGGAGGACCCCCGGACTAAGGGAGGACCCTTTATTTAGTCACAGCATGGCCACCCCTTGTATATCCTTGGCCCCCCTTTGGCCACCCCATGTAAAAAATCCTGGCTACGCCACTGAGAACGACTTGTGTGCTTAGGGTCGTTGTCTTGCTGCATGACCCACCTTCTCTTGAGATTCAGTTCATGAACAGATGTCCTGACATTTTCCTTTAGAATTTGCTGGTATAATTCAGATTTCATTGTTCCATCAATGATGGCAAGCTGTCCTGGCCCAGATGCAGCAAAACAGGCCCAAACCATGATACCACCACCTCCATGTTTCACAGATGGGATAAGGTTCTTATGCTGGAATGCAGTGTTTTCTTTTCTCCAAACATAACACTTCTCATTTAAACCAAAAAGTTCTATTTTGGTCTCATCCATCCACAAGACATTTTTCCAGTAGCCTTCTGGCTTGTCCACATGGTCTTTAGCAAACTGCAGATGAGCAGCAATGTTCTTTTTGGAGAGCAGTGGCTTTCTCCTTGCAACCCTGCCATGCACACCATTGTTGTTCAGTGTTTCTCCTGATGGTAGACTCATGAACATTAACATTAGCCAATGTGAGAGAGGTTTTTGGTTGCTTAGAAGTTACCCTGAGGTCCTTTGTGACCTTGCTGACTATTACACGCCTTGCTCTTGGAGTGATCTTTGTTGGTTGACCGCTCCTGGAGAGGGTAACAATGGTTATGAATTTCCTCCATTTGTACATGTAGCAGTTCGATAGGGGTGAGTGGAGCACAGGGGACGGCAGGACAGAGAGCAGGTTTGCAAAGGGCTTTATTGCCACACTTTTCAGTGAACAACTTTTCGAATGAACAGACACACGTCAACACAACCAGCGTCTAGTTTGGGGATCCGCCCCTCTGCTCTCGCGCTCGCTCTCCCTCCTTAAATAGGGCGCGGTCACTGGGAAGACAGACAAACACAGGTTAATTGCCGTCAGGTGTAGTGATTCTGCCACTTACCTTCCCTGACTCCGCCCTCCTGTCACAGACCGGCGCTTGACCACGCCCCTGCTGCCACATACCCCCACCGCCCGACTCAGGCCGGGTGGCCGTCCGGCCCACAGCCGACTCCCCCCGCCCCTTGACGGGAGAGGAAGTCCGCCACGACCATCTGCACCCCCGGCCTGTGGACCACCTTAAAGTTGAAGGGTTGGAGTGCCAGATACCAACGGGTGATCCGCACGTTGGCATCTTTCATGCGGTGGAGCCACTGGAGGGGCGCGTGGTCCGAACAGAGGGTGAACGGGCGCCCCAGCAGGTAGTAATGGAGGGCGAGAACCGCCCACTTGATCGCCAGACACTCCTTTTCAATGGTGCTGTAGCACCCCTCATGCACTGACAGCTTCCTACTGATGCAGAGGACGGGGCGGTCCTCCCCCTCCACCTCCTGGGACAAAACTGCCCCCAGCCCTCTGTCCGACGCATCGGTCTGCAACACAAAGGGGAGAGAAAAGTCAGGGGAGTGTAGAAGTGGCCCCCCACACAGTGCAGCCTTTACCTCTGAAAAAGCCCGCTGGCATTGCTCCGTCCACTGGACTGGATCTGGGGCCCCCTTTTTAGTGAGATCAGTCAGCGGGCTGGTGACGTCCGAATAATTAGGTATAAACCTACTGTAATAGCCAGCCAGCCCCAGGAACTGTCTCACCCCCTTTTTGGTCTTGGGCCTCGGGCAGGCCGCAATCGCTGCCATCTTATTAATTTGGGGACGCACCTGCCTGTTGCCCAGGTGGAAGCCCAGATACCGTACTTCCACCCGCCCAATCGCACACTTCTTTGGGTTGGCTGTGAGCCCCGCTTGCCTCAGCGACCGAAGGACGGCCCTCAGATGTTCAAGGTGCCTCAGCCAGTCATTACTATAGATGATGATGATATCATCTAGATACGTGGCCGCATATGTGGCGTGGGGGCGGAGGACTCTATCCATCAGCCACTGAAACGTAGCGGGTGCCCCAAACAGCCCAAATGGAAGGGTGACGAATTGGTGTAAACCAAACGGTGTGGAAAAGGCCGTTTTTTCTCGGGATAGGGGAGTCAAGGGGATCTGCCAATATCCCTTCGTCAAATCCAGTGTCGAATGAAAGCGAGCAGTGCTGAGTCGATCGAGCAACTCATCAGTACGAGGCATTGGGTACGCATCGAATTTAGACACCGCGTTGACTTTTCTGTAGTCCACACAGAACCGGACCGACCCGTCGGCCTTGGGTACCAAGACCACCGGGCTGCTCCAGTCACTGTGGGACTCCTCGACGATGCCCATTTCGAGCATGGTCTCAATTTCTTCCCGAACCACCTTTTTTTTGTGTTCGGGTAGTCTGTAAGGGCGGCTACACGCTACTACCCCCGGGGGCGTCTCTATGTGGTGCTCTATGAGGTTAGTGCAACCGGGCAGGGGCGAGAACACATCCGAAAACTCAGTCTGCCACTGGGCGACCTCCGTGAGTTGGGTCGGGGAGAGGTGGTCTCCACAGGGGACCGGAGAAGTATGTGATGTCCATGCCCCTTTTTGAACCTCCGGCCCCAGCTCTGCCTTCTCTGGAACCACCGACACCAACGCCACGGGGACCTCCTCATTCCAGAGTTTAAGCAGATTGAGGTAGTAAATCTGTAGCACCCCACCCCTGTCCGTTCGCCTTACCTCATAGTTGACGTCCCCGACTCGCCATGTGACCTCAAAGGGTCCTTGCCACTTGGTGATCAATTTGGAGCTCGATGTGGGCAACAGTACGAGTACCTTATCTCCCGGTGTGAACTCTCTAAGGTGCGTACCCTTGTTGTACAGGCGGGCTTGCCATTCTTGGGCCTGCCGCAAATTCTCCTGGGTTAGGTGGGTGAGCGTGTGGAGTTTTGCGCGCAGGTCCATAATGTATTGAATTTTGTTCTTACTTTGTGAAGGTCCCTCCTCCCAATTTTCCCGCAGCACGTCTAGAATGCCACGTGGCTTACGCCCATATAATAATTCGAACAGGGAGAACCCCGTGGAGGCTTGGGGAACCTCTCGCACTGAAAACAACAAGGGCTCGAGCCACTTTTCCCAATTACGTGTGTCCTCACTTACGAATTTTTTAATGATATTTTTGAGGGTGCGGTTGAACCGTTCCACTAAACCGTCCGTTTGTGGGTGATACACACCGGTGCGGATCGACTTAATCCCCAATAACCCATACAGTTCGCGCAGTGTCTGTGACATAAATGTGGTGCCTTGATCAGTTAGAATCTCTTTCAGGATTCCAACTCGGGAGATAACGCAGAAGAGCGCCTCTGCAATACTGCATGCTGAGATATTGCGCAGAGGCACTGCTTCCGGGTATCACGTTGCATAGTCCACCAGAACTAATATAAAACGGTACCCTCGTGCTGACCGATCTAATGGCCCGACGAGATCCATCCCAATCCTTTCGAACGGGGTCTCGATTAATGGTAGAGGGCGCAAAGGCGCTTTTGGAATGGCCGCTGGATTTACTAACTGGCATTCGCGGCACGCCGTACACCACCTACGAACATCGCCGCGAATCCCCGGCCAATAGAATCGGGCCATTATTCGGGCTAGTGTCTTATCCTGCCCTAAGTGTCCAGCCATGGGATTAAAGTGAGCCGCCTGGAATACCAATTCCCGGCGGCTCTTTGGAATTACAAGTTACGTGACTCGCTCTTTAGTTTGAGTGTCCTGCATCACTCGGTATAACCTATCCTTCATAATCGCGAAGTAGGGGAAGGACGGGGTGGCGTTCGTCTGGAGCGTTTGAGCATCGATTACTCTCACTTGGTCAAATGCATGTCGCAGAGTCTCGTCTCGCGATTGTTCTAATGGGAAATCTGCGAGGGATTCCCCAATAGAGAGAGGAGGAGCCGGCGGCTCCTCACTCTGACATGGAGATGACATGGACGGCTCTGGGACAGCTGCTCCCGCCAAAGCGACACCGGGACCTCCCCCTGTCAAATGGCAGGACCCACTCTTTACTAAGTGTGTCATTAAATCCTGAAATCCCGGCCAATCAGTCCCCAAAATTAGAGAGTGGGTATGGCGAGGATTAATCGCCGCCTTCACTATAAATTTTTCCCCTCGGAAAAAAATGTGGACCGACACCAAAGGGTAGCTGTGAACGTCCCCGTGCACACACAACACCTTCACCCCCTGTGCTCCCCCCAATGCCTTGTTTTGCACCAGGCTTTGGTGAATTGAGGTCTGGTTACAACCAGAATCCACCAACGCCTGATATGTATCCCCTTGGATACTCACCGGTATGCGATACGCTCCGGCCCAATCGAGGGCGGCCTCTGGCACGTCAGGGATCCGAACCACCGCGCCCACTTCCATCGCCGTGCACTGCTGTTGAAGGTGGCCCGGCTCCCCGCAGCGCCAGCAGACCAGCCCGGGCTTTCCCTCTGCATCGGTGTTCTGGGGCTCACTCACCTGAGGTGGGGGAGAGACAGACACAGAAAGGAGAAATGGGAGGGCACCGCGGGTGCAGCGGGCCGGCTGGGGAGGTGCCGGCCCCCGCCTCCGCGGTGGGGGAATGGGGCGAGGACGGGACACAGGAGGAGGGGGAGAGAGAGAGAGAGAGAGAGAGAGAGAAGAGGAGATGCCATCTGCTGTCCTGCCTCTGGGACAGCCGCCAAATGGTCCTCCGCCAGCTCGACTGCCTGATCCAGCGACGCCGGGCGGTGGCACTGGACCCACTCCGCGGTTCCTGCTGGCAAGCGAGCGATGAACTGTTCCAGCACTACCTGGTCGATGATTCCCTCGGCGTCGCGGTTGTCAGCCCTCAACCACCGCCAGCAGGCGTCCCGGAGCTGCTGGCCAAACACGAACGTCCGGCCAACTTCCTCCAAGCGCAATGTGCGGAAGCGCTGGCGCTGCTGTTCTGGGGTGCGCCCCACGCGCTGGAGGACGGCCCGGCTGAGGTCCGCGTAGGCCAGCCGGCAGTCGGCGGGGAGCTGTAGCGCGGCCAGCTGTGCCTCTCCCGTTAGCAGGGGGAGGAGGCGTGCCTCGCGCTGCTCCATTGGCCACCCCGAGGCTTCGGCGACTTGCCTCTGTATCTGCATACTCACTACACAGGACATGACACACAACACACTTCCTCTTCATCATTTTCTAAACTTTAATAGCACTTAACAGAAGTACTTATCCAGAGCTACAGTAGTGCTTTATATTAGATAGACATGAGTGTTTTACTGGGAAATCCACCACTCATATTTTTCAAACAAACCACATCTGGGTCTTGGAGAACCAAAACCATGACATAAATCTCTATATGCCACTTGTGAGGAAATCAATGAATTGTTTTGATAAATTTGGGTACTATTTGTTTGTGAATGTGTCTATATCATACAAGAAAATCACAGGTTGGCTTGAAGATATGAAGTTTAACTTCTCATGTTGAAAAACTCACATTTTTCATTTGAACTACATCACGGACCTGAGTGACATATTTAAATCATATTCGCTGGCACTGAGTGGTATATCAGATATATTCCATTCAGCTAGTATGATACTGAGCGAGTCAAAGACAAGTAGCAGAATGGAATATACCTGATATACCATGAAAAGAAGCCATTATTATTATTATTATTATTATTATTATTATTATAATACATACTCTCTTCATATCAGCATTCAAAAAAGGCCAACGCAAGGTTACCCGTGACTCAGTGCTCTTAGTGTGGCCGTCCAGTTACCTTCCAAAATTCTCTCAAAATCTTCCTCTTTTAATGAAGCAAACTTCGAGGCCATGTTTATTTACGAACTATCACAGTCACTCACTAACGCGGAAGTTTTACATCTCCAATGTGTCTCTTTTCCAGTTTTTCAGTTGGTTTGTTTTTCTCATGTAAATATGCGTGAAGAATATATAATGAAGTTTTGGTAGCCTTTTGGGTGTTCAGCACTTCTTCAGTTTCAGTTTTTATTTTATTTACTGAGTGCTTAATTATAGCATAGCTAATCCTAGCAGTAGCACTGGATTAGCCTTGTCTTCTCTCTTTCCCGGCTGACAAAGAAATGATTCTGCGCATGCACAGCAGAAAAGTTCTGTCATTGGATCTTCCCATGAGCTCTGACGTGTGACATCGTGTTGTCTTGACAACATGCAATATTGTAACAATATTACATGCTCATTCTCCATTGAGGAGAGTGGCATAATACATGGAGGATAAGCGACATACTAACAATATTGCATGCTATCAATAAACCCACTAGAAGGGAACAGAATACATATATGTTATTTACCAGCTGGGAGGTCTGTATCGTGAAATACCGTGACCGAGGTCTTGAAAGTACTGACCGAGGCCTTCTGGGCCGAGGTCAATATTCAAGGCTGAGGTCACGGTATTTCACCATATGGACCAACCTTAAGCTGGTAAATAATATATTTATTTTTTCTTTACCAAATTCTAACAGAAAACGAGAGCGCCCGAAAGGGAAAACCGAGCCGAGGCGAGCCGCCATTTTGAATCCTCATTCACGGCTGTAATGCAAATTGCTTCCTCCTCGGTATACAAGTGCACTTCCATGGCAGGAAAAAAACTACATTTTGCCACCTGTGTAGTCCCCTATTTATACAAAATTGAGTCATTCAGGATTCAGCCATGTTTTTGCTCGGCATTAACAACAGTTACAGGTTTTTAGCTTTCTCTTGAAATGTTTTCTTTTATTTCTTCTTCCTCAGGGTAGTAAAACTCGCTTTCGCTGTGAACACTGTCATTATCACTATCCATGCTGTAAAATTAATGCTATTCTCCTGAGAAATGCTGGCAAAAATTTATAAGATTTTTGATAATCTTATAAATAAATCTTATAAAATAAGATAAATGTTGACAGAAAATGCTACTATGTTTGTTGTTGTTGTGAACGAGCGAGTCGCCAGAGGTCTGTAACCGGGGTCCGTAACTGGTGTCTGTATCATAGGATATGGACCCGCTCGCCAGCCAATCAGAGCGCAGGATTTGATGGAAACCAGGCCATGAAAAAAATAAATTTTTTCATTCCATGGAAAAAGTGTCCTGTGTGTATAATAATTCCCAATATTTCACTCCGATGATGTCACTCCCAGTGTTTTCCTACTGACTTGATGTGTGTTGTCAAAATGACGAACTAGTTCAAAATTAAAATTCTTTTGATTAACTTGAATTTTTTTTTTTTTGGTGGATGTGTCCAAATAATATAAAGAACATCAGACAGTGGCTCAAAGATATGAAGTTTATCTTCTTGTGTTGAAAAATATATCACTTGTTCACTTTGCTCACTCGTGAATATGTTCAACACTCGAAGATAAACTTCATATCTTCACACAACTGTGGAATATCGTCTATATATCCTCCATCCGAAACATTCTCATGCTCACAATGAGTTAATACATCAACAAAAACAGTCTTTTTTGCATGCTTGGACCCAAAAAATCATGAGTATGAATGTTGTGAAAGTTCCTAAGCCTTGGAAAAGGAAAACCTGGTGAACATAAAGACATTTAACCATTAATTTCCTGTCTAGTGCCATCAGTGCAGATATCCAGGAGAGAAGTAGTCACCTTCTCCTGTCTTTCACATGTGGCCTGCAACCACAGCCCACACCTCTGTCACCACAGCAAGTCAGGACGGTCAATCAATTCAGCAGCCGAGCCATCTCGACCGAATGAACCAAATGAAGATAAACAGATGGCCAGGGTTCAGGTCAGACGGATATCACTGACGTCTGACAATCGGTTCCAGCTGATAGATTCAGCCAGGGCAACAGACGGGGGTAAGAGTTGAGACAGGAGTCACATCGATGCTAATGACATTACAAACTGTTTAGTAAAATATTGTCAAGGAGCTAACATTTGGAGAACTGCTCACTGAGACGAAGGCCAAAGCCATTATTCCCACCCTAAGTAGATTTGAACCCATAGTGTGTGATTTATATTTTCAAGCGCAATCACTGAATTGAATCATTAAACACAAAACATTACCTGGAGGTGCATGTAAAGTTTAGTTAAAGGGAGAATTTGAGCAAAAGCTTAATGCTGCTACCTCAACATGGAGAGGCTGTACATTATAATATAGGATTGGATTTTAGTTTCTAAAGATGCTTAGTTTTTCATAATTAATGGCAGTGTTGGAGTCGAGTCACTAAACCTCAAGTCCGAGTCCAGTCTTGAGTCCCCAGTGTTCAAATCCGAGTCAAGTCCAAGTCACTGAAGAAAATTTCAAGTCAAGTCCAAGTCGAGTCCACTACTGATCCGAGTTGAGTCTGAGGCTACGTTTACATTAGACCGTATCTGTCTCGTTTTCTTCACGGATGCACTGTCCGTTTACATTAAACCGCCTGGAAACGCCGGGAAACGGGAATCCGCCAGCGTCCACATATTCAGTCCAGATCGTGTCAGCTCCGGTGCTGTGTAAACATTGAGAATACGCGGATACGCTGTGCTGAGCTCTAGCTGGCGTCTCATTGGACAACGTCACTGTGACATCCACTTTCCTGATTCGCTGGCGTTGGTCATGTGACGCGACTGCTGAAAAACGGCGCGGACTTCCGCCTTGTATCACCTTTCATTAAAGAGTATAAAAGTATGAAAATACTGCAAATACTGATGCAAATACTGCCCATTGTGTAGTTATGATTGTCTTTAGGCTTGCCATCCTTCCACTTGCAAGTGTTAAGTGATATGCGCTGGGATCACACACACAGCGGCTCAGTCCCGAATCACAGCTCGTGCACTTCACTCGCGCGCTCTGTGAGCTGCACAAGGCCGGAGTGCGCACCCTCCAGAGGGCACTCGCTGTTCAGGGCGGAGTGATTTGGAGCACAGGATGCCTGCGGAGCCGAGCGTATCCGTGTATTGGTATTGCTGTGTGCACGCGAATCGTGTATTGGTGTTGTTGTGTGCACACTAATCGTTTTAAAAACGTTAATCTGATGATCCGCTGATACGGTCTAATGTAAACATGGGCTGAGAACAAGACTCCAACCACACCATTTGATGGTGGCTGTTGCTGCCTTTATGTGAAAGCGTCTTTGCTACTGTGTTGGACTAACGTTGCTGCTCAACTGCCCCATTTTAGTTAATAGACTACAGATAAAAAGCTTGTTCATTGCTCAGCAAGCCCCGCCCACTATCAACAGGGCAAATAACATGAGAGAGGGTTAAAACTAGCTAGTTCATCGCTCAGCAAGCCCCGCTATCAACAGAGCTATGAACAAAGTGTGTCACTTCCTTCTCTTCGTCTTGCCAAATGACGATTGAAGTTCGAGGTTGTCCCGTTGTCTCCTCAATAGTTCTTCTACATATGGAACACACAGCAGTGCATTTTTTCCCACTGCACGAGAAGTCTTTATAAGCAAAGTGGACAATCCTAGGGGCTTCTCTCCAGGCATTTTAGTGCCATTAATGTTAGTTTGTTCCTGAACATGACGTATGAACAGGTGAATGTGCATTCTCTTGCACAAAATTAGTATAAATTAGTATCTTGTGCCAAATTATTATGGCATGTTATAAAAAATAAAGAAAAAATCCGAGTCCTCGTCTCCAATTTACAAGTCTGAATGCAGTTAATGCACAAGTCCAAGTCCAAGTCTGAGTCATCAGTGCTCAAGTCCAAGTAAAGTCACGAATTCTTAAAATTAGGGCACGAGTTGGACTCTAGTCTGAGTCCTGGACTCGAGTACTACAAGCCTGATGTATGGAGACTGGGAAAACACAAGATGAACAGGAAAGTGTGATTGACATGGATGCTTCAGTTTTCATCAGCTATCATCTGAACAGTTAGAAAATACAGATTTACAGAAAGAAGTAAATTTAGAATAAAATGAAGATGAAATATGTATTTGAAATAAAGAGTTCAGCGTTTTTATATTCTTTTGTATTATTTTGTCTTCATGCATATCACATTTCAGCTCAACAACAGACAAATTCATATTAATTTACCTGGTGTGGAAATTAGTCCACTTCTAAAAAGAAAGAAAGAAAGAAAGAAAGAAAGAAAGAAAGAAAGAAAGAAAGTGCATGTGATGTGAAGGAAGGAAGGAAGGAAGGAAGGAAGGAAAGAAAGAAAGAAAGAAAGAAAGAAAGAAAGAAAGAAAGAAAGAAAGAAAGTGCATGTGATGTGAAAGAAAGAAAGAAAGAAAGAAAGAAAGAAAGAAAGAAAGAAAGAAAGAAAGAGCATGTGATAAGAAAGAAAGCTAACACTTCATTTAAGTTTCAGTAATAAACTATTTATAATCATCTTATGTCTAGTTTACTAATTAACACTTAATGACTAATTACTGATAAATTCATGAATAAAATATTGTATAATAATTTAAAACATGAGGGTAATGATTTAGAAGCAATATTTAATTAGTAACCTACATATTGCCAGTTTGCAAATGGTTTAATTACCAAACCATAAATTAGAATGATTACTGAAAGAGAGAAAACAAATTGACTAAGAAAAAAATGGCTTGGCAGATTTTTTTTTCATAGAAAGTTAAGTATGCCAAACAAATAGCATGAGAGAGAGAGAGAGAAAGAGACCGCATCATGCCACCAAAGTTCCCACTATTAAACCAATAGACCTGAACAAACATCCTGCAAAAAGTCTCACAAACCATTAGACTTGTTTCCTTACCCTCCCCCTAATGCATCTCAACAGCATCCTCTCTCTCTCTCTCTCTCTCTCTCTCTCTCTCTCTCTCTCTCTCATTACTGGTCATATAATTCAATGATCACCTCAGATCACCTGCTGGTCATAAATCAAGCCATGGTGTAAGATGAAAAATTATATTAATATATAAAACTTATTATGGAGTCCAAAACACTCAGCTGATAAATGACATGGTTCTGCACTGACAAAAATATGCTTCTTTGCTTTCTTCTCCTCTATTAAAACAGGAAAAAATGCACAATTCAGTATCGTTACTTGGGTCCAGACCTGCCAACCCTGCAGAGGAATAATGAATTGTGTGTGTGTGTGTGTGTGTGTGTGTGTGTGTGTGTGTGTGTGTGTGTGTGTGTCTGGGGGGGTTGAGGGTGTGGAAATTGGAGAACTTTACAAAGCACTGTGACTGTTAGAAAGCACCGACACCTGAGCCTCCTTTTTATAAATGTTAAATAAATGTCTCCAAACAAACTTCACCCCACACACTCAACACATTACACATTTTTTTTTTTGCTACACAACTCAATTTTAAAATCTGTTTATTATTAGTCTTAGACTGTACAAGTCCCTATGTATGAGCTGTTACTATAGAAACAACAATGTATTAGAACAAGTGCATTAAAATAAACCTATCATTAATTTAATGTCACAGCTGAAACTAATGTCTGAGCCATGCGTGCTGTCTTTACCCTGACAGACAGCAGAAAATCAAGACTCGTGTGAGATTTGGAAAAGGGGCGGGGCTTCCAGAGAGTGTCAGTTAAGGTTAGATAGCCTTTTGAGTTCATAAAATCGGTGAAATTTAGTTCCCTCTGAAATTTGGTCATTGTGATATATGTTTCATCTCATCTCATTATCTCTAGCCGCTTTATCCTTCTACAGCTTGCCTGCGACCCCCCTGATATATGTTTATTTCTGTAATGTCTCAAAAAAAAAAAAGGCCATGAACTCACTCGCTTTGCGCAGTCAAGCAGACAGAGGAAGTCCGTGTGCGCATTCACAGGTGTACTACCTTGTTGTTCTTTTGGGGCGGCACGGTGGTGTAGTGGTTAGCACTGTCGCCTCACAGCAAGAAGGTTCTGGGTTTGAATCCAGCGGCTGGCGGTGTCCTTTCTGTGTGGAGTTTGCATGTTCTCCCTGTGTCTGCGTGGGTTTCCTCCAGGTGCTCTGGTTTCCCCCACAGTCCAAAGACATGCAGCTAGGTTAACATGGGGTGGCCTTGGGCTGAAGTGCCCTTGAGCAAGGTACCTAACCCCTGACTGCTTCCCGGGCGCTGTAGTGTGGCTGCCCATTGCCACACTACACCACTCTGTGTGTGTGTGTGTGTGTTCACTACTTCAGATGGGTTAAATGCAGAGGATGAATTTCACTGTGCTTGAAGTGTGCATGTGACAAATAAAGGTTTCTTCTTCTTCTTTTGGGTTTTACGGCAGCTGGCATCCAGTGTTGCATTACTGCCATCTACAGGTTTACCTTTGACCATGCACTGACATCATTCTGTTGCTAAACGAACAGCTGATCACACCGAGGTGCTCACTGACTACCAACATTTATTAGTTTGGTCCTGCGTTTCCTTTCCTTTGCAACATAACGTCTTTCTTCTCGCTTTCCATTACTGTAGTCGGTCTTCCACATTTCATTTGCACACTCACGTCCTCCATTTTCCTCTCCTGTTTCAAATTTGTATCCCACAATGCCAGGCATTTATCCAGGCATTGTATCCCACAATGCCTGGATAAAGCCCACCACGTGATGCATGACATATCTTGTATTGCGTCATGGTGAAGCAGGAAAAAATAGCAGAGAATTTAGGGCCACGTGGTCCTAAATTCATTAATTGTTCTATAAAATAAATAAATAAATAAATAAATAAAATTGGAAGTCTGTGATTCAAATTCATTAGTGTAGATTGACACAAGTGTCGGTCATTCCAGATTTATATCTGGATTCGATCATGTACTGTTTTTATTTGGGGTGAAAAAAGAAAACTGGTCTTTTAGTGTGTGTTATAACTCATATCAGCATACTCTGATATAAAAATGTGGCACTCCGTGAAATTTGGCAGGTCTGTACAGTAGGTGTGGATCATGATCATGGTAGCAGCATCCATGTTCTATTGTACATATGTTGTTAAGCCATTGACAGAGAGAGAGAGAGAGAGAGAGAGAGAGAGAGAGAGAGAGAGAGAATGGTAAATGCTTGTACTTCATGCTTTGTAGATACTAATTGCACCCTGCAACACAAGTGCAGTAAATAATGAAATTTTAATTTCTGCTCTATCTCTCTCTCCCGGCTGCACTCCACTCATGTGTAGAATCATGTTTCAAAGAGATTTATTGTAGGCCAAACAGCAAGAGCAAGAGCAGGGGGCCCACAAAGTGTTTGTGTGTGTGCACGCGTGTGCGTGTTTGCATCGTGTGAGAAATTAGATTAGCGTTTAAATGTATGTGACCCTGTACGTCCACTGTGGATGCGTGTGTGTATGGATGCATGCAGGTGTTGTGTTGCGCGTTGGTGTATGTGTGGTGAGAGTTTTATAAAAGGCAAAGGATAAAATCCATGAGCTTTAATTTGAGAGGATGGCGGCCCATTCGGATGATGTATAGTGACAAAGCTGTGCATGCTAAGGCTGAGTGGACTGCAGCTATTTACATTAATTACAGCAGGTCTGCTATACACAGGACCAGTACAGTGTGTGTGTGTGTGTGTGAGAGAGAGAGAGAGAGAGAAAGAAAGAAAGAAAGAAAGAAAGAAAGAAAGAAAGAAAGAAAGAAAGAGAGGGAGCAGCATATACACAGTCAAGTTATATTTCTGAGATGCAGTTGTGGCACAACAAAAATAATGCAAGAAAAGGCAACAGAGGAACAGCAACAAGAAAACAGAGGAGAAGAAATGAAGAACTACAATACTGCAAAATAATAAATAAAGAAAGAAGAAAAAGTAGAAGAATAAGAAAACAAATAAAACAAAAAAGGAAGAAGACAAAGATGAGGAAAATGACAATTTAAAAAGAAGATGAAAAAGGATGAAGAACCTGCAAAAAAGAAGAAGCAGTAGAAAAGAAAGAAAACAGATATACAAAGATAAATGAAGAAGAAAAAACAGCAGTAGGAACTCAAAAAATAAGCAGAAAATCAGAGTTTAATTTGAGAAAAAGAAGAAAACAAAATTGGGGGGGATACAAGGTAGCACAATAATAAAGAAAATTCCATAAAAACAAAGAAAGAAAAGAAATGGCAAAAAGTAAAACAGAGAAAAAGAATAAATTGAAGATGAAGAGAAAACAAAAAAGAAAAAGCTGAAGAAGAAAACAAAAAGGAAGAAGACAAAAAAGATGATAGAAGACAATTTAAAAAAGAAGTCAAGATGAAAAAGGATGAAGAAAATACAAAAAAAATGAAGTAACAGTAGAAAATGAAGAAACAGAAATGCAAAGATAAATGAAGAGGAAAAAACACAGGAGAAGGAATTAAAAAAATATCAGACAAAAAAAGTTTAATTTGAGAACAAGAAGAAAACAAAATTTGGGAGGAAAATACAACATAGTGTAGTAATAAAGAAAACTCCACAAAAAAAAAAGAAAATAAAAAACCCCAGTAAAATTTAGAAAAGGAGCAAATTGAAGATGAAAACAGAAAAAAAAGAAAAACCTGAAGAAGAAGAGGAAGAGAAGAAGAAGAAGAAGAAGAAGAAGAAACAGCAATATCAACAACTCCAAAGCAAAATAATAAAGAAATAAGGAATAAAAAGTAAAAAATAAGAAGACAAAATATGATAAAAATGACAATTTTAAAAAGCAGTCAGGATGAAGAAAATGCAAAAAATGAAGCAACAGTAGAAAAGGAAGAAAACAGAAATACAAAGAAAAATGAATAAGAAAAAACACAGGAGAAGGAACTCAAAAAATAAGCAGAGAAATAGGTTTAATTTGGGAACAAGAAGTAAACAAAATTTGCAGAGAAACAATGTAGTGCAATAATAAAGAAATTTTAAAAAATGAAAATAAAAAAGTCAAACAGAAAAAGAACAAATTGAAGGTGAAGCGAAAAGAGAAAAAAGAAAAAAGAAAAAGGTGATGAAGAAGAAGAAGAAGAAGAAGAAGAAGAAGACAAACAGATGATAAAAATGACAATTTTGAAAAGAAGTCAGGATGAAAAAGGATGAAGAAAATACAAAAAATGAAGTAGCAGTAGAAAAGGAAGAAAACAGAAATACAAAGAAAAATGAAGAAGACAAAACACAGGAGAAGGAACTAAAAAATAGCAGACAAAAATGTTTAACTTGAGAACAAGAAGAAACCAGAATTTATTTATTTATTTATTTATTTATTTATTGATTGATTGATTGATTGATTGATTGATTGATTGATTGGGGGGGTGCAATGTAGCATAATAATAAAGAAAATAAAAAAGAACATTAAAAAACAGGAAAATGTAGAAAAAGAACAAACTGAACATGAAGAGAAAACAGAAAAAGGCAAAAGAAGAAGAGGCAGGGCAGAATTTTCAAAAAAGCAAAAGTAAATGAAGATTTAAAAAAAAAGAAGACGGGGGAAAAACAAAAAGAATTGAGATGAGAAAAAAAGTGGCACCAAAAGCTTTATTATAACCGTGGTGAGAAATAAGGGACATTACTAATGATGATGATGATGATGATGATGATGATGATACAGATGATTGAACATGACTGAATAATTCTCACATTAAAAATATTCTCATTAATATCAGTGTAATTACTAAAGACTGTTATGAAGGCAGCTGACGAGTCCTGCTGTGTCGTGGGTTGAGGATGAAACAACCTCCCTGACTCTGACACACTGATTTTAAATGTGTCTGTTTAGTTTCTTCACAGTGTGAAATGATAACAACACTAAATCGCAGTGCTAAAACACTAACACACACAAAAGAACATACCTCAACATACAGAAATTAGATACACATTGCAGCTGATGTAGTGTATTTTCCGCAGCTTCTGTGAGCTGGAGCTGTTTTATTTGGGATTTGACAGATTCACCTGATCAGCTAAAAGCCCCACTTTTGAATTAGGAGTTGTCGGAGCATGTTTTACATCTTTTCAGCTGTAACAAAGTATTGTTACGTTGTTACGCTGGATTGTGTTTTAAATAATAAAGCAACTGCCCTATGGCAAATCCACCCCTTTTACCCAGGCTGCTCCGCCTTTGTGTCCCGACAATGTTTACAACGCTAGCCCATTCATCTCCATCCTGTGGCCAACCAAATAAAATAAATCACAAATTTCCCCAAATATAACAATATTTGTATTGGGGGGAGTAATTAATGAGGCCAGCTGTAGTAATTAAAATCCATCTGAGCTCCATTCATCTTGGTCAGGGCGACTGATCGTTTTTCAAACTCCGTGCCACGCCTTCCCCGAGCCATGTTGTCCTTGGACTCATTTTTCAGGTGATTTGGAAACTATTGTTGGTTTTATTGGGGTAGTGAATAACCGGCCAAGTGCAATTAATAACCTGCGAGTTAACAAGCGACGTCGTGAATTAATAGTTGTTTTCCTCCATGCAATCCCTGAATCAAATGCAAGCATGAAGCATACCGTACACCAGTGCAGATATTTGCAAGATCACTAATTAGTATTAAATGATTCAGACGAGGAGAAGCGGCCTACGTTGTTAACTTGCATACACAAAATGAACAGCTGAAAGGTTTCGCCGTGCGACCTGCCAGGCCAGAAATGACAGGCTAACTAATGTCTCGAGGTAATGTGTGGTTATAATTCAGATCAGCAATGCATCATAGTGTAAGCTGTGAAAACACATTCAGGAAAGGCTACATAATCTCCTTCCACTACTTAATGAAAATTTAGGACAAGGCATGAAGCAGAAGGAAAAAAAATACACAAAGAGCACGACCAAGTTACATATAAGACTTGAAAGAAGAAAACATTCTGCATTGAGGTCTAAACAATTATTGCATCACTACACCGAGTAATTTTCACAGTGTATCCAACATGCCTGCTTACACTCAAATGATGCATCACAAACACACTTATAACATAGCATACATAAGGAAGGAATAAAACGCTTCAGGACATGCTGTTTAACCATGACTACCCTGAAGTTGATTATTCTCCTAAAACAGCACAACTCCTTCCTATTTTCTCTTTAACTTAATCGAGGCCAGTTTAGTTTAGTTTATTTGTCACCTTATATAAAAAAAGACAAAAAATAATACATTAAGATATAGCAAAAAACATGATGGTGGTGCAGTGGTTAGCACTGCTGCCTCACAGCAAGAAGGTTCCAGGTTTGAACCTCATGGCCAACACAGGCCTTTCTGTGTGGAGTTTTGTTCTCCCCATGTCTGCATGGGTTTCCTTTGGGTGCTCCGGTTTTCTCCGACAGTCCAAAAACATGCAGATTGGGTAAAATACCCAGCCACTGGGATTGTATAAGCCAGAGCATACTTAGTACCAGTCCCAAGCCTGGACAGATTGGGGAGGGTTGCATCAGGAAGGGCATCCGGTGTAAAAATCTATGCCAAATCAAATCTGTGGCTCATGATGAGCTGCTGTGGCGACCTGAAATGGGAGCAGCCAAAAGAAGAAGAAGAAGAAGAGAAAGAAAGCAAAATAACATGAGAAAAAAGAAAAACAGTTTGTGACAGGGAAAGAATACAGGGCAAATCCCCAACTGATTTTCAACCTCTACATGTTACAAGAGAATAAAAAAATACCTTACAATGCAAAAATGTAAAAAATATAAAAGGAAAACTAAAGAAAAAGAAATAAAAGAATTAAACAAAAGTACTTTACATTAATCATCATTTGTGACGGCTGGTATAATGCAAGCTTTGCTCTACAGTGATTAGACAGCAGGCTTTTCAGCTGAAACAGACTAGTTGCATATTTTACAGAATAAGGGAGACTGTTCCAGAGCAGTTCTCAGAAAATATCAGTATTGGAAATAGTTCTGGATATAAGAAGATAGCAGGCAGTCTCTAGAAGGATAGTTTAGTATGAATTTTATGGAATGTTCTCAATGAGCCTCTTGTGCCCATCCATCAGGCAGATCTCCCAATCACCCAACTGCCCACTTCCACATGCATGAGTTCACAGATGCCCATGATTGCCTTGTGTCACTGAGATTCATAGGGGAAATATCAATCTGGTGTAACACTCAGAGGAAAGTGCTATCCACCCACTACTACATGCATGAGCTCACAGATGATTTAGTCCTGGGTATGACTTTAAACTGCAACCAGTGGTGAGTCTCAGGTCCAGGAGGACTTGAGTATTGGGAAAAGTGGAGTTACCCCTTAATCACCATTGCTCCCAGGTCCGCTCTGACCTGGAGTGGTAGCACCTGCCTGGGTTCCAGCTATGGGTTAAATAGTCCATCACCAATAAGGCACTGGCAGCAGGGCACTTTTTGGTGCAATGTGGCAGATAAACCCAACAGAGTCAATGGCACACCATCAGATGGTATGTGGAAGAGCCACTCAAATGGCCAATGGATGGCATCCCTCGGCAAATCGGTTGTCACTGCAGGGCAACTTCCATACCTGTCAGGTCTGTGGCACTTTTGTGCACCACTTGGTATCAGGTCTGGAGGTCCACAGAGACAACACAATGGGGGCATCATTACCTTACTATGCAAGGCGCTTCATTAGGAAAGGAGAATAGTATACGAGAGCTCACGAGGACAGACATTCCATAGCAGCTCATCCAGGCTATTCCTTCCACCGCTGTGGACGACTCTGTCACTCTGGTGCGGGCCTTGCGGCCCATCTGCATTTCTGCACATCCTAATGAAGTAGTCATCATTGCTAGCGATGGATAGCTGATGACGACAATAGGGGAAATGGCTGTGATATCATCAAGATTCAAACTTGTGCTCTCAGGATGATAGGGTGAACACTTTTCTGTTGCACCACTCAGGAGCCAAACTGCTATGTTTATCTGTGTATAGCTTTAATGTTGTGGAACACTTGCAAAACAAATTAGATCCTGTTACCAGATATACTCTCTCAACCGGGAGATTGTGAGTTCTACTTGTGGTCAGGTCATACCAAAGACCATCATACCTAAATGGTACCTACTGCCATCTGGCAAGGCATGCCATGATACTGATGTGAGTAGGGAGTCAATCTCTTGTGGTTTCCAGAGGACCAGCCCTCCACTGTAACCCCTAGCTATGTAACAGGCGAGAGGCCGAGGGTTACAGAAATGGAGACTGGTGCTACCCAATGTGTCTGAAGGGCCTGGTTAGTACTGGGACAGGAGACTGCCTGGGATGACCAGGTCCTGATATGGAAGGGACTTTGACTTTGACCATTTATATTATCGCAGCTATGTATAAACCTGTAACAGTTTCTGATGTGGATGGAGTACAGAAGCATGGCAGGCGAGAGTTGATGGTTACACAAACACTTTATTTTAGTTTTTCAGCTTGCTTTTCACTCACTCACTCACTCACTCACTCACTCACTCACTCACTCACTCACTCACTCACACATGCGTTGTGGTCGGGGAGAGAGCCCCTTTTCTCTGCTCTCTCTCTCTCCTTTTATGCTCCATCCCTGTAACAAACACCCACATACACACATTAATTGCCAGCAGGTGGAATGACTTAGCCACTTACTTTCCCCGACCCCGCCCTCCATTCACAGACTGCTGCTTGGCCACGCCCCCGCTGCCACATACCCCCACCACCCGACTCAAGCCGGGGAGCCATCCGGCCTGAAGCTGACTCCACCCCCCGACAGGACAGGAAGTCCGCCACCACCATCTGCGCCCCCGGCCTGTGGATCACCTTGAACTTAAATGGCTGGAGGGCGAGATACTAACGGGTGATCCACGCATTGGCATCCTTCATGCGTTGGAGCCACTGGAGGGGTGCGTGGTCCAAACAGAGAGTGAAAGGGCACCCCAGCAGGTAGTATCGGAGGGCAAGGACCACCCACTTGATGGCGAGACACTCCTTCTCAATTGTGCTGTATTTGCTTTCGCGCATCGACAGTTTCCGGCTGATGTACAGCACGGGGTGCTCCTCGCCCTCCACCTCCTGGGACAAAATGGCCCCCAGCCCTCTGTCTGATGCATCAGTCTGCAAAATAAAGGGGAGAGAGAAGTCAGGGGAGTGTAAAAGTGGCCCCCAACATAGTGCAACTTTTACCTCAGAGAAGGCCTGTTGACACTGCTCCGTCCACTGGACCGGATCTGGAGCCCCCTTTTTAGTGAGATCGGTTAGCGGGCTGGTGACGTCCGAATAATTAGGTAGAAACCTACAATAATAGCCAGCCAGCCCCAAGAACCGTCTCACCTCCTTTTTGGTCTTGGGCCTTGGGCAGGCCACAATTGTTGCGGTCTTGTTAATTTGGGGTTGCACCTGCCCATGGCCCAAGTGGAACCCCAGATACCGTAGTTCCACCCGCCCAATCGCACACTTTTTCGGGTTAGCTGTGAGGACCGCTCGCCTCAGTGACTTTAGAACGGCCCTTAGTGCTGCGGCCAATCATGACTGTAAATTATGATGTCGTCTAGATAGGTGGCTGCGTAGGCAGCATGAGGGCAGAGGACCCTGTCCATAAGCCACTAGAACATAGCGGGCACCCCAAACAACCCAAAAGGGAGCGTGACAAATTGATGTAAACCAAACGGTGTGGAAAAGGCTGTTTTCTCTTGGGATAGAGGAGTCAAGGGGATCTGCCAATATCCCTTTGTTAGATCCAGTGTCGAATAAAAGCGAGCAGCGCCTAACTGATCAAGCAACTCATCAATGCGAGGCATTGGGTATGCGTCAAATTTAGACACAGCGTTGACCTTTCTATAGTCCACACAGAACTGGACCGACCCGTCAGTCTTGGGAACCAGGACCACTGGGCTGCTCCAGTCACTGTGGGACTCCTCAGTTATGCCCTGTGGCAGCAGGGGCGTGGCCAAGCGTCGGTCTGTGAATGGAGGGTGGAGTCAGGGAAGGTAAGTGGTGGAATCATTGCACCTGATGGGAATTAACCTGTGTTTGTGTGTCTTCCCCAGTGATTGCACCCTTTAAAAGGAGAGAGAGAGCAGAGAAAGGGAGCTCTCTCCCCAACCAGAAGACTTGTGTGTGTGCGTGTGTGGCTGGGAGAGTGTGAAAGCTGAAAAGCTAAAAATAAAAAGAGTTTTTGAGAACTCAGTTCTGGCCTGCCATGGATTTACTAATTCGCATTCATGGCATGCTGCACACCACCGACGGACATCCCCGTGAATCCCTGGCCAACAGAACCAGGTCATTATTCGGGCTAGTGTTTTATCTTGCCCTAAGTGTCCAGCCATGGGATTAAAGTGAGCCGCACAGAATACGAGTTCCCTACGGCTCTTTGGGATTAACAATTGGGTTACTCGTTCATTAGTTTGAGTGTCTTGCATCACTCGGTACAATCTATCTTTAATAATGGCAAAATAAGGGAAGGTCGGTGCTGCGCTTGGCTGAAGAGTTTGGCCATCGATTACTCTGACTTCGTCAAATGCAAAAAGTCTCGTCTTACGACTGCTTTAATGGGAAATCCCCAAGGGAATCCCCAAGAGAGGGAGGAGCAGCGGGCTGCTCCTCGCTCTGACGCAGTGTTGACATAGACGGCTCTGTGGCAGCTTCTCCAGTCAATGCCACACCGGGATCTTCCCATGACCTACTAGTGCAGGACCCATTATGTGTTAAATATTCCATCAGGTTTTTAAACCCTGGCCAATCAGTACCCAAAATCAATGAGTGGGTGAGACGGGGACTAACCGCCACCTTTATTCTATGCATTTGGCCCCGTAATAGAATATGGACAGACACTAGAGGGTAACGGTGAGCATCCCTGGGCACACACAACACTTTCACCACTTGTGCTCCCCCCAGTGCCTCACCTTGCACCAGGCATTGGTGAATTGAGGTCTGATTACAACCGGAATCCACCAAAGCATGATATGTATCCCCTTGAATACTCACCGGTATGCGATACATTCCGGCCTGATCAGGGGTGATTTCTGGCACGTCGGGGATCTAGGTTACAGCACCCACCTCCCTTGTGGAGCTCTGACCCTGGAGATGCTCCGATTCCCTGCCACGCCAGCACACCAGCGCAGGCTTTCCCTCTGCACTGGTGTTATGGGTGTCACTCACATGTGGGGGAGACAACACAGACACAGAAGAAGGAGAGGGGAGGACACCATGGGTGTGACAGGCTGGCTGAGGAGGAGCCAGCCACCGCCTCCGTGGCAGGGGAACAGGGTGGAGAGGGGGATGAGAGACAGGAGAGAGAGAGAGAGAGAGAGAGAAGAGAAGCGAGGGGAGATGCCTTGTCTGCCTGCCATCAGAGCCACCTCCAGATGGTCCTCCACCAGCTCAATGGCTCGTTCCAGCAACACTGGGTGATGACACTGGACCCATTCCGCCGTTCCTTCTGGAAGTCTAGAGATAAACTGTTCCAGTGCCACCAGATCGATGAGCTCGTTGGTGTCACGGTCTTCCACCCTCAGCCACCGCCGGCAGGCGTCCCGAAGTTGCTGAGCAAATGCAAACGGCCAGCCGACCTCCTCCAATGCCAGCGTCCGGAAGCGCTGGCGATGTTGCTCTGGGGAGCGGCCAAGCCACTGTAGGATGGCTTTCCTCAGGTCAGCATAGACCAGCCGGCTGTCAGCAGGGAGCTGCTGCACTGCAAGCTGTGCCTCGCCAGTCAGGAGTGGGAGAAGGCGCACCACACACTGCTCCAGCGGCCACTCCCACGCCTTGACTGCTCACTCGAAGAGAGCAAAGAACACTTCCAGATCATCCTGCGGTCCCATCTTCGTGAGGGTGGTGACAGTGGTGGTCAATGCCTCTGCTGACACGAGCAGGTGCCGGAATGCCTGGCGATCTTCCTGCTGGGCTACCATCAAGGCTTCGAAGCGTTGCTCCTGTTCCTTTCAGAGGGTGATCAGTGGTTGCTGGTTCTGCTGGGCGGTAGCAAGGGCAAGGATGAGCTCTTCGAATTGGGCAGGACTCCATGGGGTGGTTCCCTTCTGTGCTCCCAGATTTCAGCACCACTGTAACAGTTCCTGATGTGGGTGGGGCACAGAAGCACGGCAGGCGAGAGTTGATGGTTACATAAACACTTTATTTTAGCTTTTCAGCTTGCTTTTCACTCACTCACTCACACATGCATTGTGGTTGGGGAGAGAGTCCATTTTCTCTGCTCTCTCTCTCTCTCTCTCTCTCCTTTTATGCTCCATCCCTGTAACAAACACACACACCCACACACACACACATTAATTGACAGCAGGGGGAATGACTTAGCCACTTACTTTCCCCTACCCCACCCTCCATTCACAGACTGCTGCTTAGCCACGCCCCCACTGCCACAAAACCCTCACTACCTTCTCTTATTTCATTCTCCCAAACTTTTGTTTGAAAAGGCTAAAATGCAGAGAAACTGCAAAATAAAACAAATACATCCTGAAGACTTTCTTGTAGTGGACCTAGAACTTGGAGCTCCTTTAGCTCTGTTTGTTGAAATCTGAAACTGGAGACTCCTTCCAAAATTGTTAAATAAACCTTAAAATATCATCAGCATATCAGTAATTATACATTTTTCTTTGTATTTTATTAAGCAAATTCATTTAAACCTGTGATTTACATTGCAGCCAGAACTATTGTTAGGCATATCAGGTGAAAATATAAATTCAATCCAAATTGCTTGAAACTGCTCTCACTGAATTCAGAATTGAATGCAGAACAAGATACATTTTACAGAATTAAAATATGTTTATCCATTCTTGAGATATTACAAATCAAACATTTTAAAAATGGCTTAATTTTTAGAAAATTGCTGTAATATTCTGTATGAGGATCACATGGTCCAACACGGGCCTCATTAACCAATGAGATCAAATGTTTTTTCTTCATAACTTTTCTATTTTTCAAGATATTTACATGGAAATTGGCAGGAACACAGATGGTTGTATACTAAATACAAAGTTTGGAAAATTAGTAAAAACAAATCATGCAAATTAGTTTTAATTAGTAGTAATTATGCTAATTAGGTAAAATGTTAAATCGGTACACTTTTTCTTCTTCAAGGTTTTACCAAATGGCTTTATTTGTGCAATATAAATCTGAATCTGAAATGCTGTTAAAAAGAACATTAAATATGTCACTTGAAGTTACTAAATTTAAAATTTAAATGTACTTAAAGTCACTACTACTTTTAAGAATACCAATAAAGAGTATAGATAGCAGTAATGCAATACTGTGGATGCCAGCTGCTGTAAAACCCAAAAGAAGAAGAAGAAGGTAAACCTGTGCATGCGCACACGGACTTCCTCTGTCTGCTTAACTGCACGAAGCAAGCGATTTCATGCACATTATTTGCTTGAGAATCTCCTCAAATGAAATAACTTCCCAGCCACAGAATGGCCTTTTTTTTTTTTAGATATTACAGAAATAAAATCTAAAAAAAAAAAGGCCATTCTGTGGCTGGGAAGTTATGTCATTTGAGGAGATTCTCAAGCAAATAATGTGCATGAACTCGCTTGCTTCGTGCAGTTAAGCAGACAGAGGAAGTCCGTGTGCGCATGCACAGGTTTACCTTCTTCTTCTTCTTTTGGGTTTTACAGCAGCTGGCATCCACAGTATTGCATTACTGCTATCTACAGGTTTACCTTTGACCATGCACTGACAGTTACATCATTCTGTCGCTAAACAAACAGCTGATCAAACTGAGGTGCTCGCTGACCGCCGATATTTATTAGTTTGGTCCTGCATTTCATTTCATTTCCTTTGCAATATAACGTCTTTTCTTCTTGCTTTCCATTACTGTAGTCGATCTTTCACGTTTCATTTGCACACTCATGTCCTCCATTTTTCTCTACTGTTTCAAATTTGTATCCCACAATGCCTTGCGTGAGCAGGGAAAGCCCATCACGTGATGCATGACGTTGTCATGCTCCGCCCCAGACATCCATTCCGGAGATTACGGATCTCTCACGCCAGCGCCGATCTGGATCCGGGACAAGAATTCCTTCTCACCTGCATTCACTTCCTGGCTTTCACCGCTGCATATAAATATGCTGTTCTCAGAATCAGACCTTGCCAGAACGTCTCGTTTGCTTCTCTAGCCATTTCTGTGCCTCTCTTGCTTCTCATGGTTTTTCTCTCTAGCAATTTTCTCTTGTTCATGGTTTTTGCACTAGCGTTTTTCTGGTTCATGGTTTTTTGCACTAAGGGTTATTTCTGATTCATGGTTTCTTGCAGTAAGGGTCTTTCCTTGTTCAGGGTTTTTTGCGCTAGCGTTTTTGTCTTTGCCTGTCTCATGTTTTTGTCAAGTTGTTTGTTCTCATTTTGCCTGGACTATTTTTGCCATTTGTTTTTTGTCCTGTTTGTTTACCTTTTGCCACGCCCTTTCTTCCTTGTATTAAATCATCTTATTTATTGGATTACTGTCTGTGTTCTGCATTTGGATCTGAACTTCACCATACCTCCACCCACCCTAACAGATGTAGTATCTTGAATTGCATCATGGTGAAGCAGGAAAAAATAGTGAAGAATTTAGGGCCACATGGCCTTAAATTCATTAATTGTTCTAAAAAAAACTAATAAAATTGGAAGTCTGTGATTCGAATTCAGTAGCTTTCGGTCCACTAAACAAAAATAATTGGGTGTCAGGGAAAATTCTTTTTATGACCTAAACCTGAAAAATCTGAAAGGCAATCTACCTTTAAATACACTACTAAATTTAAGGTTCTTTTGGGGTTTAGATTAAATGCAATTAAATTCACACTTTCACCGAGTGACAACAGTGCTATCTTACAGTATTTGTGAATATAAATATTAAGTGAGGTTTTAAATGATCTCTCGCTGTCATTATAAAAACCAATTTAATCAGTGTTCTTGGTTTCAATACGGTATATTCAGTAAGACAGTGTACTGTCACTGTACACATTTCTCAGTCAGTGATTGTCTCAAGTGTTTCATTTGGAGACGTTTTTATAGAAATGACAGGAAACGGTTCAGATACATTTGTGGTTGGAATTGACCCAGTTTCCAATTGATGAATTGAACATACAAGTCATGTGCCAATGTAGATTTATATAATGAGTCATGTTGCATTGGAAGCATTTCCAAAGTGTTTTGTTAGTTGAACACATGTACATTTACAGTACATTTCATTTCCTACTAATGTTTTTAAGGCATTTTAAAAATGAAACATATGGCTATTTCAGCTCGTAGAAATTTGTGTGAAATTCTTTGCAGGTTACATCACATTCATATTGCATTAGAGAGTGTTTACTATACCCTCGTAGCACAACATGAGTTTCTCAGCTTGTCACATATACTGGCCTTTAGGCTTCACTTTCTTTTTCTGTCATTATTCTTTGTGGGGAAACATGAGACATTTCAGCTTTTGACAACAGACATTATGGTGGGAGACTTGGGACATAGTGGGGAAACATGGGACAAAAATAAAATACGGAGGCCTACAGGTTTCATTTTTATTTATTATCAAAATGTCAGTCAGGTGAGGCATTCTGTCACTGAGACGAAGTATACTGTACTTTCAGGAGGATGCAGGTAGATTGGAGGTGGATGTAAGTGCAGAGAGTCTTTACTGAAAAGAGACACACATGCAAAAAGTCCAAAATCGGCAAACTGAATGAATGTCGAGGAACAGGCAAAGGGTCGGGCGAGGCACAAACAGGCTAAACAGGGCTAGACAATATTGGAATCACAAACACGGAACAGGAATCAGGAAACCAGGAAAACTGTACGAGAACAAGGCTCGGTAAAGGTGACTAGCAACGCAATACTTTGCAAAGTAAATGAGTACTGAGCATCCTTATATGAGTGCGCTGATTGCACCTAAATCCGAGGCAGGTGTCAGGCATTAGCGGCATGCGCTGTCAGAGCGCATGTGAGAGAAAGTCTCTAGCGCACGCCAATGTGCACAGGTGTGACACAAAACTTGTAATATATGAACTGTATGAACACACAGCGCTGGTACAGTGATAGAAAAATATCAGTTTACCCAAAACTTGATGAGACAAAACAGTTTCATTCTCAAGAAGGAATGAAATAAGATTACTCCTCATGCAGTGACATGCCTACATTTTTCACAAACATTTTAAACAATTTTATATTTATAAACCACAAGAAAAAAGCTGTAACATGATGAACTGTCCCAACTCTCCCCATCTGGCCATTTTGGGGAAAAAAAATCCTTAGATATTTTTCCACCAGAATTTAATTTTAGTAAATAACACTATATCTGGTAACTCTAGGCTACAGACTTTAATTCAAAATAAATCCCAAATTCACCAGCATACACTACACCATAGAATGGAGGTGGTGGTGAAGGAGAAAATACAAGTTCCGGTTGAGAAAAATATTGAACTGTACAGACCTTATTGCAGTGTCCAGCTTCGTGGCTCCAAATGAAGTAGGTTACTCTAAGGGGCAACATCTAACTTCTGATGTCATCTAAAACCTGATTGGTTGAAATTAATTTATGGGAATGCAAACTGTCCCAAGTCTCCCCTGTCCCAAGTCCCCCCCCCCTTCTCTGTGTATATATGCAGAGTGTTTCAAAAAATTTGATATCATTCCATAATCTAATAACTTTGCCAATTGACCTCAAATTTTAACAGCATGTGTGGAAACAGGTCATAATTTTATGTTTAATGTTTTTTGTTTTTATCTTTTTAGGCATAGAAATGCCATTCACTGGAAAAGAAAAGGCGTTTTGTGTATTAGAGTACGCTCGAACACAGTCGAACAAGACTGTGCAGTGTACAGTCCCTTGAAAAAATATTCATACCCCTTGAACTTTTTCACATTTTTCCACCTTACAACCACGAACTTAAAAGTTTTTATTGAGATTTTATGTGATAGACCAACACAGAGTAGCACATAATTGTGAAGTGAAATGAAAATGATAAATGGTCTTCAAAATTTTAAACAAATATAAATCTGAAAAATGTGGTGTGCATTAGTATTCAGCCCCTCTGTGTCAATACTTTGTAGAGCCACCTTTCGCTGCAAATACAGCTGCAAGTCTTTTGTGGTACGTCTCTACCAGCTTTGCACATCTAGACACTGAAATTTTTGCCCATTCTTCTTTGCAAAATAGCTCAAGCTCAGCCAGATTGGATGGAGAGCATCTGTGAACAGCAATTTTCAAGTCTTCCCACAGATGCTCAATGAGATTTAGGTCTGGACTTTGACTGGGCCATTCTAACACATGAATATTATTTTATCTAAACCGTTCCATTGTAGCTCTGGCTGTATGTTTAGGGTCATTGTCTTGCTGGAAGGTGAATCTCCTTCCCAGTCTCAAGTCTTTTGCAGCCTCCAAGAGGTTTTCTTCCAGGATTGCCCTGTATTTAGCTCCATCCATCTTCCCATCAACTCTGACCAGCTTCCCTGTCCCTGCTGAAGAAAAGCATCCCCATAGCATGATGCTGCCACCACCATGTTTCACAGTGGGGATGGTGTGTGCAGGGTGATGAGCAGTGTTAGTTTTCCGCCACACATAGTGCTTTGCATTTAGGTCAAAAAGTTCAACTTTGGTCTCATCTGACCAAAGCACCTTCTTCCACATGTTTGCTGTGTCCCCTACATGGCTTCTGGCAAACTGGACTTCTTATGCCTGTCTTTCAACAATGGCTTTCTTCTTGCCACTCTTCCAAAAAGGCCAGATTTGTGGAGTGTACAGTACGACTTATAGTTGTCCTGTGCACAGATTCTCCCACCTGAGCTGTGGATTTCTGCAGCTCCTCCAGAGTGATCATGGGCCTCTTGGCTGCTTCTCTGATCAGTGCTCTCCTTGCTCGCTCTGTCAGTTTACGGTAGGTGGACGGCCATGTCTTGGTAGGTTTGCAGTTGTGCCATACTTTTTCCATTTTTGAATGATGGATTGAACAGTGCTTCTTGAGATGTTCAGAGCTTGGGATATTTTTTTATAACCTAACCCTGCTTGAAACTTCTTCAGAACTTTATCCCTGACCTGTCTGGTGAGTTCTTTGGTCTTCATGATGCTGTTTGTTCTTCAGTGTTCTCTAACAAACCACTGAGGCCTTCACAGAACAAGTGTATTTATGCTGAGAGTAAATTACACACAGTAGGACTATTAACTAATTAGATGACTTCTGAAGGTAACTGAGTGCACTGGATTGTATTTAGAGGTATCAGAGGACAGGGGGCTGAATACTAATGCACACCACATTTTTCAGATTTATATTTGTTTAAAATTTTGAAGACCATTTACATCATTTTCGTTTCACTTCACAATTATGTGCTACTCTGTGTTGGTCTATCACATAAAATCTCAATAAAAAACTTTTAAGTTCGTGGTTGTAAGGTGGAAAAATGTGAAAAAGTTCAAGGGGTATGAATACTTTTTCAAGGCACTGTACATTTATAAGAGAAGTCTTTAAACATGCACCAACTGCAATGCAGATTTGGACATGGCACAAAATGCTGAAAGAGGAAGGCTGTCTGTGTGTGTGTGTGTGTGTGTGTGTGTGTGTGTGTGTGTGTGTGTGTGTGTGTGTGTGTGTGTGTGTGTGTGTGTGTGTGTGTCTCAGGCAGCGCGCATATTGAACATTTGTGAGATTGT
Organism: Neoarius graeffei; assembly: GCF_027579695.1. Classification (NCBI taxonomy): domain Eukaryota; kingdom Metazoa; phylum Chordata; class Actinopteri; order Siluriformes; family Ariidae; genus Neoarius; species Neoarius graeffei. Next base: position 23,402,377 of record NC_083584.1, on the reverse strand, counting down.
TCATGGAATCCACATACCTTTGAATTTCTCATTCAGATTTTGAGGAATAAATCTTATATTGCTCAACATTAAGCCTGCTCAGTTTCATTTGCCTCGACTATGTAGTTTCTGGGATATTTACATATCAATTAATATAAAAAAAATTTTAAACACCCTATATACTCGTATGTGTGTGTGTGTGTGTGTGTGTGTGTATAAGCACTTTATATGGGAAGAAAATTAAATATGCAGAATAATTAATTATACAGAACATAAAGCTGGTTGCAATTTTGCTAACTCAGCTAACTACAGTAGCATCATCATCATCCTGATGTGAGAATAGCTAAAAGCGCCGTTAGCGCTAACTCAAAGTGGCTGTTGTGGCTAATGAATAATGAACAGCCACATGTTCAGTCGTACTGCATTCAGGGACAAAGTGTCAGGGACAAATAGTGCTTTTTTTATAGAAACTACTTTAAAGGCAAGGTGCTACTCTAAATAATGGAACTCGGTGAGAATGCAGATGAGAATCAGTTTTAGAGTTTATAATGTGGACTGTTTATGTCTTAAACAAGATTCCAAAAGAGTCCGAGTTGCTCTGAGTCAACGTTGGGCTGTTCTTGTTTTCAGAAATTCAAGAAATTTGTTCTGATTTCTTTTTGTATCTCTCTCTCTCTCTCTCTCTCTCTCTCTCTCTCTCTCTCTCTCTCCTGTCCTGTTGTATATTGTCTCTCTCACATCTCTTTTCTTTCACTGATAATGGCTTTCATATTTGTTGATCTGTGTTCTTTGTCTTTATGTGACCTTGGATAAGTCTGATTTATTTTATTCTAGGATGCTTTAAAATCCAAAGAAAATTTGATTTTTTTTTTTTTAGTAATTACAAATTTGCATCTCTATCAGTCTAATTTGATCAATTTAAGCTGGTTTTACACTGTGTGATTTCAGCAGTCTTGGAAGATTATTACTTGTCACACTATATGAAATGATCCCAATAAAATCTTTCCAAATTCTATAACAGACCATACTCTAATGTGCATTCTCATGTCTCCATGTCACATTATACAATGAAGATCCTCTCACGATAGACCTGCGATTAAAGAAAATTACTATGCTCTCCTTACGTCATCCATCAGCGTGGTTGGGTTTCATGCAGAAAATGAGGTCGAGTAAACAGAAATAATATCCAAGTTCTACTTAAAGGGTATGTCATAGCTTTGCACTTCACTGTATTCAGGGCTGGGAATGTAGATGGTAATGTTATATCAATTATTATTCTATCCATATTCACTGGATATGAGCAATCGTATGCTCTGATTGGCTACTGTACTACTGGGCTATCAGCTCATATACCGTAAGTAGAGAAAAACAAAATGGTGGCGCGCATCGTCAGATATCTCACTTGGTTATCAAATATTTAAAAGAAACAGAAATAGCTAAGGCGGCACGGTGGTGTAGTGGTTAGCGCTGTCGCCTCACAGCAAGAAGGTCCGGGTTCGAGCCCCGTGGCTGGCGAGGGCCTTTCTGTGCGGAGTTTGCATGTTCTCCCCGTGTCCGTGTGAGTTTCCTCCGGGTGCTCCGGTTTCCCCCACAGTCCAAAAACATGCAGGTTAGGTTAACTGGTGACTCTAAATTGACCGTAGGTGTGAATGTGAGTGTGAATGGTTGTCTGTGTCTATGTGTCAGCCCTGTGATGACCTGGCAACTTGTCCAGGGTGTACCCCGCCTTTCGCCCGTAGTCAGCTGGGATAGGCTCCAGCTTGCCTGTGACCCTGTAGAACAGGATAAAGCAGCTAGAGATGATGAGATGAGAAATAGCTAAAAGAATATGGTGCCCCCCCCCAATAGCTCCTGTTCCACCCTCCAGCCCAGTCGGTGGCAGTAATGGATCTTTAAGTTGGTTTGCCAACCACCAAAAAACCCTAAAGAAGAAAAAGGAAATGGCAGTGCGTGTTACTGAACCAACCGAGGACGAAATAAAAAAATCTACTTGAAAACAAAACCCAAAAAAAAATTTTGGAATGAAAGTATTTGATGGTAAGAATTATTTTATTTTTCAAGAATTATTATTACAGCATTTTTCACAAATTGATATTGTCATTTCGCCAGTTTGTTTACATTCTAAGCGGAAATTATTTTCTCAGACGTTTTGTATAAAATTTTTATTTATTGAATTTGCAAAAAATAAAAATAAAAATGCTCTGTTTCTCAAAATCCAGTGAATGTGGATAGAATAAAACAGTTATTCCACTCAATCTCGTTGTACATGGCTTATAGCCAACTCGGTGCTACGTGTCTCGTTGGCTATCAGCTCATGTACGACTCAATTTTGTGGAATAACCATTAAATAATCTATCAGCATTCACTGGATATGAGCAATCATGCGCTCTGATTAGCGACTCTACTACTAGGCTATCAGCTCATATACCATGAGTAGAGAAAAACAAAATAGTGGAGCATTTTGCTGAACCCACCGAGGATGAAATAAAAACAAAACAAAGCAACAAAATATGGAATGAAAGTGATTTTGTTGGACTTTTTGTACAAAGTTTTAATTTATTGAATCTGCCAAAAATAAAAATAAAAATGCTCCGTTTCTCAAAATCCAGTGAATGTGGATAGAATAAAACAGTTATTCCACTCAATCTCGTTGTACATGGTTTATAGCCAACTCAGTGCTACGCGCCTCATCGGCTATCAGCTCATGTACGACTCGATTTCATGGAATAAATGTTAAATGTAAGAAAATCTGTATTTTAAATGATTGCTTGGTCAAACATAAACATTTCATTTTATATTTTGGGTTCTGGGTCATCTAAGTTTTGCATTTCAATGTTGTCCTCTCATTGATGGTCATAGCACTTGATCTCTAAATGATGTAAAAGTCTCTCAACCTGGGATTTTCATCCAAAATTTCTGGCACTGACAAAACTTGTCATTGGGTGTGAATGTGTATATCACATAATGCTTTCTATAACCACCAATCTCGACTCACAACCAAGGAATTATTTAACGATAGCAAAATGTCTTCAAAATTCGTACATCTTAAACTCGGTTTTACAGGTCATCGAGTTATAATCCTGCACCACAATCCAAACTATACATACACCCAGAAGCCACTTGTATTAAAACTGATGTATTCAAAATGCTGAGCGATCTCTCCATGCCATGTACAGAGTGAGTGTGAGCGATTAGAGACGCGGCGTGCGCTGGCTGTAATGCACGCATGCAAAGCCAGGTCATTTTTAACACTCTGAGGTTGATGTGTTGGGGGTCACGGGAACAACGGTAGTTAAGAGGCACGCGTGACCTGGCTGAGCAGGTGTTCAGGAAGAGCGCTTTTTCGAGGCCACGATTGATGATCTAATCAAGCTGTCACCATGGCGATGAGCAGCAGGGCGGAGCGAGGCCAGCGTATGCTTACTGTTTGCCTAAATTGGGCCTGACAGGCAGAATTGGGAAAAGGAATTTTCCCCTAAGTAATTTAGGAAACAACTCTCACTGCCTGCAGGGGTGGGATGAGGGTGGGGGTGCAGCATGCTTTGCTTTATATATACCATTTTACCAGCTTGTCAAAGTTAAAAGTTTAAAAAAACAGCACTAATAAAGGATGAATGTGGAACAAGCAATCATGTTTGCATGTAAAGCAAAAAAAAAAATAGGACAATAATCTTTGGCATTAGAAAGCATCCTCAGCCACTACTAAATAAGTGAATACTGGGATTCATTCGAGCTCTGACTCAAGCACGCACACACACACACACACACACACACACACACACACACACACACACACACACACACACACACACACATACACACAAGATCTTTGTGAGCAATCACTCGGGTAAACCCATAAAAGCGTAATGTGGATAATGTTCGAGTAGGTCTAATCAAAGTTTTATGGACAGTAATAGCTTTAAACTAACATTTTTAATTATCATTTAATTTCAGCTCTGATATTAACGTCATCACTCATTCTGATGCTTTATCTATGACATATTACAGAAAATAAACAGGAATGATTATGGCACTCATGGGTATGTAAGCGAGAGAGGAGGGGAACCAAGCAGAGATAGACCAAAGAGGTTTCTCAATACCCTGGAGGGGATTCGTCGAACATGCTGACCTTTAGTTTACAGCGGTTTATGTTTGGCTATAGAGTATGTTTACACCTCCCACCCACTCCCACTTCATAAAACAGAATTAAAAATATGTAAAATACACCAAAAATGTTCCCTTTATTAAGCCACTAAACCACAATAGCCTACTTAAGTTGCTCACTTCATTGTGAAACTTTGAAACTTTCAATAAAGCTAATTTGCTGAGCTTTAACTAAAGTGAAAATGTGCAAATTTCATCAAGTGAACTATGAAAATAGCCGTACGCTGCACTTCAGAAGTTTTCTGAGCACTCACTTGTTGGGGGGATAAATGACAAGATAAAAGATAAAAAAGAAAATTAGAGGAAGTTTGTTATTAATAATTAACAATTCACTCATAACCATGGGGCTCTAATGAAACGTGCACACACACACACACACACACGCGCGCATGCACACACCATTTTCTTGCATATTATTGCTCTTAAATTCCACATCTTAACTATTTTTCCATCCTCACCCCCACCCAAGTGCCTTCAGCGAAGACTCCTTGGCTTCCATTCCAAACATTCGCCATGTAAATGAGACTGGCTCGCAGGGAGAATGTGGTGGGCTCAGCATTTTAACTGAGTTTGTTATGTTCACCGAGTTTGCGATCGGTTCATATGGAGCAGGTGAATGGGTGGCTGCGTGGAGGTCTTCGACTCCATGTGATGGCCGAGAGTCAAGACGACTTACGGAAATAAATTACAGACCATGGGGCAGGATGTATCTGAGCAAAGAACAAATAATTTATATTTCTGTATTATTTTTAAAGAAATATTATTTATAACAAATAATTCTATCCTGCTCACAGGAAATCAAAGTCAAAGAGAACATTGTGTAAATAAAATGCTTTTTTTCCCTTATGGGACAGTCCGGTTATTTAAGAATCACAAAAATAAAAAAAAAATTTCCTCAATCATGAATCATAATCTCGCAGCAAAATGCTTTAGGTTAAAAAAAAAATTGCACAAGGGTGTACAGAAAATCCTAATATATATATATATATATATATATATATATATATATATATATATATATATATATACAGTGGTGCTTGAAAGTTTGTGAACCCTTTAGAAGTTTCTATATTTCTGCATAAATATGACCTAAAACATCATCAGATTTTCACACAAGTCCTAAAAGTACATAACGAAAACCCAGTTAAACAAATGAGACAAAAATATTATACTTGGTCAATTATTTATTGAGGAAAATGATCCAGTATTACATACCTGTGAGTGGCAAAAGTATGTGAACCTTTGCTTTCAGTATTTGGTGTGACCCCCTTGTGCAGCAATAACTGCAACTAAATGTTTCCAGTAACTGTTGATCAGTCCTGCACACCGGCTTGGAGGAATTTTAGCTCATTCCTCTGGACAGAACAGCTTCAACTCTGGGATGTTGGTGCGTTTCCTCACATGAACTGTTCGCTTCAGGTCCTTCCACAACATTTCCATTGGATTAAGGTCAGGACTTTGACTTGGCCATTCCAAAACATTAACTTTATTCTTCTTTAACCATTCTTTGGTAGAATGACTTGTATGCTTAGGGTCGTCGTCTTGCTGCATGACCCACCTTCTCCTGAGATTCAGTTCATGGACAGATGTCCTGACATTTTCCTTTAGAATTTGCTGGTATAATTCAGAATTCATTGTTCCATTAATGATGGCAAGCCGTCCTGGCCCAGATGCAGCAAAACAGGCCCAAACCATGATACTACCACCACTATGTTTCACAGATGGGATAAGGTTCTTGTGCTGGAATGCAGTGTTTTCCTTTCTCCAAACATAACGCTTCTCATTTAAACCAAAAAGTTCTATTTTGGTCTCATCCATCCACAAAACATTTTTCCAACAGCCTTCTGGTTTGTCCACGTGATCTTTAGCAAACTGCAGATGAACAGCAATGTTCTTTTTGGAGAGCAGTGGCTTTCTCCTTGCAACACTGCCATGCACACCATTGTTGTTCAGTGTTGTCCTGATGGTGGACTCATGAACATTAACGTTAGCCAATGTGAGAGAGGCCTTCAGTTGCTTAGAAGTTGCCCTGGGGTCCTTTCTGACCTCGCCGACTATTACACGCCTTGCTCTTGGAGTGATCTTTGTTGGTCAACCACTCCTGGGGAGGGTAACAATGGTCTTGAATTTCCTCCATGTGTATGCAATCTGCCTGACTATGGATTGGTGGAGTCCAAACTCTTTAGATATGGTTTTGTTACCTTTTCCAGTCGGATGAGCATCAACAATGCTTTTTCTGAGGTCCTCAGAAATCTCCTTTGTTCGTGCCATGATACATTTCCACAAACATGTGTTGTGAAGATCAGACTTTGATAGAGCCCTGTTCTGTAAATAAAACAGGGTGCCCACTCACACCTGATTGTCATCCCATTGATTGAAAACACCTGACTCTAATTTCACCTTCAAATTAACTGCTAATCCTAGAGGTTCACATACTTTTGCCACTCACAGATATGTAATATTGGATCATTTTCCTCAATCAATAAATGGCCAAGTATAATATTTTTGTCTCATTTGTTTAACTGGGTTCTCTTTGTCTACTTTTAGGACTTGTGTGAAAATCTGATGATGTTTTAGGTCATATTTATACAGAAATATAGAAAATTCTAAAGGGTTCACAAACTTTCAAGCACCACTATATATATATATATATATATATATATACAGTGGTGCTTGAAAGTTTGTGAACCATTTAGAATTTTCTATATTTCTGCATAAATATGACCTAAAACATCATCAGATTTTCACACAAGTCCTAAAAGTAGATAAAGAGAACCCAGTTAAACAAATGAGACAAAATATTATACTTGGTCATTTATTTATTGAGGAAAATGATCCAATATTACAGAGATTCTCAAACTGTGGTACGCGTACCACTAGTGGTACGCGGGCTCCATTCTAGTGGTACGCCAAAGAATCACTTAATTAAATATAAATCTAAAAAAAAAAGTGAAATACTATCCATATTATCCGAATGGATGAAAATATCTTATCAACCGATGACAAGAAAATGAAAGGAAATACAAATTAAGTTAATAATTTAAAAAAGTTTGCAAGTGCTTCTGGGTAGCCATACGTAGCATACGTACGCATTCCCGCCGGTTCCACTGACAGACGGTTATCCGCCATTGGTAGACTAGGCTGTGATGGGAAAAGGTGTAGGTGGCTTTGCTAATTATGACGAGTATGACAAAATTACTGTCGTGGCTTAAATTCACGAATGGGAGCGTGGATCAGGAGAGAGGGAGAACTGAAGAGAACGTGCGTGAGCCGAGCACGGATGCTAACGACAGTGGCAAAACCAGCCCCAGAACTGCTAGGAAACAGCAGAAACCAGTGAGGAGGAAGTATGATGAAAAATACATAAAACTGGGATTCATTTGGAGCGGGACAGAGGAGCTGCCCAGGCCGCAGTGTGTTGTATTCGGCGACGTTCTGAGCAATGAGCCCATGAAACCATCGCATCTCAAACGGCATCTTACAACCAAACACACAGCACTAAAGGACAAACCAATGGATTTTTTTTATGAAAACGTGATGAACTGAAGCAGTCCAAGTCCACCATTCTGTCCTATGGTACACCCGTAGCCAAAGCACAGGAAGCTTCATATCGTGCCAGCCTCCTGATCGCCAGAGCCGGTAAGCCGCACACAATCGGGGAACTGCTGTGTTTACCATTAGCCAAAGAGATGACACGTATCATGTGTGGAGAGAAAGCTGCCAGAGAGTTAAACTTGGTGCCGCTTTCAAATGACACCGTGTCAAGGAGAATAAACGACATGGCTGACGATGTTAAAAAGACACTGATTGAGCGCATTAAGAACAGTAGATATTTTGCCATACAGCTTGATTTATTTTAATACAATGTTTATTTCACTTTTATGTGCAATTAATTTTATTTGATTCATTATCTAAGGACAGTGTTTTATTTTCCTATATTTAAACACAGTGTTACTGTTCAAAGTACTGTGCGTAATGTTACAGTGGCCAACAATATTAAATATACTTGTTAAATAAAACCTCTGCCTTGTTTTTAATGAATACTTAGACCTACTACGCTACTGTATTTTAATGTTGGTCATTATGGTGGTACTTGGAGAGCCAAGTATTTTCTGAGGTGGTACTTGGTGAAAAAAGTTTGAGAACCACTGCAATATTACATATCTGTGAGTGGCAAAAGTATGTGAACCTTGAGGATTAGCAGTTAATTTGAAGGTGAAATTAGAGTCAGGTGTTTTCAATCAATGGGATGACAATCAGGTGTGAGTGGGCACCCTGTTTTATTTAAAGAACAGGGATCTATCAAAGTCTGATCTTCACAACACATGTTTGTGGAAGTGTATCGTGGCATGAACAAAGGAGATTTCTGAGGACCTCAGAAAAAGCGTTGTTGATGCTCATCAGGCTGGAAAAGGTTACAAAACCATCTCTAAAGAGTTTGGACTCCAACAAGCCACAGTCAGACAGACTGTGTACAAATGGAGGAAATTCAAGACCATTGTTACCCTCCCCAGGAGTGGTCGACCAACAAAGATCACTCCAAGAGCAAGGCATGTAATAGTCGGCAAGGTCACAAAGGACCCCAGGGCAACTTCTAAGCAACTGAAGGCCTCTCTCACATTGGCTAATGTTAATGTTCATGAGTCCACCATCAGGAGAACACTGAACAACAATGGTGTGCATGGCAGGGCTGCGAGGAGAAAGCCACTGCTCTCCAAAAAGAACATTGCTGCTCATCTGCAGTTTACTAAAGATCACGTGAACAAGCCAGAAGGCTATTGGAAAAATATTTTGTGGATGGATGAGACCAAAATAGAACTTTCTGGTTTAAATGAGAAGCATTATGTTTGGAGAAAGGAAAACACTGTATTCCAGCATAAGAACCTTATCCCATCTGTGAAACATGGTGGTGGTAGTATCATGGTTTGGGCCTGTTTTGTTGCATCTGGGCCAGGACGGTTTGCCATCATTGATGGAACAATGAATTCTGAATTATACCAGTGAATTCTAAAGGAAAATGTCAGGACATCTGTCCATGAACTGAATCTCAAGAGAAGGTGGGTCATGCAGCAAGACAACGACCCTAAGCACACAAGTTGTTCTACCAAAGAATGGTTAAAGAAGAATAAAGTTAATGTTTTGGAATGGCCAAGTCAAAGTCCTGACCATAATCCAATCGAAATGTTGTGGAAGGACCTGAAGCGAGCAGTTCATGTGAGGAAATCCACCAACATCCCAGAGTTGAAGCTGTTCTGTACAGAGGAATGGACTAAAATTCCTCCAAGCCAGTGTGCAGGACTGATCAACAGTTACTGGAAACATTTAGTTGCAGTTATTGCTGCACAAGGGGGTCATACCAGATACTGGAAACAAAGGTTCACATACTTTTGCCACTCACAGATGTAATATTGGATCATTTTCCTCGATAAATAAATTATCAAGTATAATATTTTTGTCTCATTTGTTTAACTGGGTTCTCTTTATCTACTTTTAGGACTTGTGTGAAAATCTGATGTTATTTTAGGTCATATTTATGCAGAAATATAGAAAATTCTAAAGGGTTCATAAACTTTTAAGCACCACTGTATATATATATATATATATATATATATATATATATATATATATATATATATATATGTGTGTGTGTGTTGTAAAGAGAAAAGGGAATGTCTCACAGTGGTAAACATATGGCCTTGTCCCAACTTTTTTGAGATGTGTTGTTGTCATGAAATTTAAAATCACCTAATTTTTCTCTTTAAATGCTACATTTTCTCAGTTTAAACATTTGATATGTCATCTATGTTCTATTCTGAATAAAATATGGAATTTTGAAACTTCCACATCATTGCATTCCGTTTTTATTTACAATTTGTACTTTGTCCCAACTTTTTTGGAATCAGGGTTGTGTATATATATATATATATCAGAAATACAGCTATTTTCTTTGTCCTAACATTTTTAGATTTATTATTTTAATTTATTCATCAACAGGTTTTTTTTTTTTAATCTTTACTCCTATGACTCAGTAATTACTAATAATTATTTAGTGACTACACTGTTACTAATAGGCATATGTGTGTTGTGAGATACATCTGGACTGAGGGGTTCTGGAAATTTAAGGGTTAATTATATCCAAAATCCTTCTACTTGCTTTACTAACTCCTGGCTAGACAGAAGTACAATAAACAATCCTATTAAAAGTTTTGACACCCTGTCATAGAAGGGTTTTTGGGTTTTGTTTCGGGTTTTTTTTTTTTTTTTTCATTTTTGACTGATTTCTACTTGCCAGTGCCCATGTAAAGTATTTAAAAATATATCTAAATGGCTCTATACTTATATGTTTAATTCTTAACTTAATCTTAATTTGTGATGCTCCAGTTCAGTAAGTTTTGTTGTTTCCAAAGCTTCGGATCAGTGCCTATCATGACTGAAAGGCAATAACGATCAAGATGTTATGGTTATTTCATGGCTATAAATAAGGCATTAGTATGAAGTGGTTGTTTTGTTTCACAGAGCTTCGTACTACTGCTTTTGACTACGACTATAGACTCTGAAGAGATGAGATGTCTGTTTTGAACAGTTAGGAATAAAAACTCGTTTTCTCACTGAGCTACATTCAGCTAAAAAAATTACATAGATGCATGTAATTGGCCTCAACAAGCCATAAAAGATGATCTGTTAAGCAACAATGGTTCATGTTTAAATTAAGCTGGAGTCACTGAACTACAGTCAAGGTGTGTGTGTGTGTGTGTGTGTGTGTGTGTGTGTGTGTGTGTGTGTGTGTGTGTGTGTGTGTACCGGGCTATCAGCTCATATTGCTGGGTTTCACGTGATGTCACATCCACCTCATTAGTTATTCAAAACTTTACCTGGTGGTCTACCAAAGCTCAGTTGACAAAGCATTTGTATGGAGAAGGTGCATTGCTCGCATGAAAAATGCCTTATGCTTGTGTTGTTTTAGGTTGTTTGAATCAATCAAAACATGAAACTGATAAAAGTTTCTTCAGGGTTCTCCATGAGCTAATAAAAAAGGGTGAATGAACACAGGATTTCACAAAAAGACGTCAAGAAAGGTGGTTTTTGAACCTCTCACTGAAATCGAAGGGAGTCGAAGCATGCTCGAGTTTGCAGTGATCACTTGGTGAAAGGTTTGTATATCCCTCTCAGCTATGTCCTTAGTGTTTTCCAAGTACTTTTCTTGCTATGTGTCATTACTTTGCGTTACTTTTTTGAGTCACGAAGCGCTAAAGTCCCCAGCTGTTTCTATGTTTACTCCTCGCAACATCCATATGCATGAAGGTTGCAACAAAATTCTTCCCCAGCCGTACAGTTACAATGCGCCGTGATCACTTCTCCGTCTTGTTTAACTAAGATCCAGGTCTTTAAAGGGGTTTCTGATGATCTTTGTGAATGATTTACCTGAGAGATAAGAGCCAACACAAGTGAGAATCAAGCAAACTGTTGTTTGTTTACACTTTAACTTGCAGTGCTTCATTGTAAAGATGCGAACAAAAAGCTTAATAAACCCACACTTACACAGGCAAAAACAATACAGGATTCATTCAGCAGCGACTTGATCCCGAGGTCCTTTACCCAGCCACATACAAAAAAGTTGTAATCCTCCATACTCTTCCACGCTTTCATCTGTTTTGCGGTGTAGAAGGACGTCTGCAACACCAGATAGTTCGAGATGTCAGGGAACTCAACTGAAGGGTAGTTTTCGAGATCATATGACAAATCCTTCTTTCCCAGACTGTAGGGCTCGATTCCATTGCACATAGCGATCTTCTGAATATATCTAAAGCGAGCAGTGGCTTCTAGATTATGAGCATACAGTACTCTGATAAGTTATTGTTAGTTGTTTGCACTACGGCAAAGACCACCAGCTATTTCACTTCTGGTAAAACTGCTAAGAAAAGTCACGTGACTGAAACCCAGCAATGCTGTGAGTCGAGAAAAACAAAATGGCGGCGCGTGTTGCTGAACCAACCGAAGACAAAATAAAAACTCTACTCGAAAACAAAACCACAAAAAATACAAAAAAATTTTAAAAAGCAACAAAATATTTTGTTGCTTTTTTATTTCTTGGGGGGTTTTCTTCTTCTTAAGAGTTTTTTTGTTGGTTGGCAAATCAACTTAAAGGTGGATTACTGCCACCGACTGGGCTGGAGTGTGGAACAGGAGATACGGGGGGGAGATTATATTCTTTTAGCTATTTCTGTTTCTTTTAGATACTTGATAACACTTTTTGGGGTTTTGTTTTCAAGTAGTTTTTATTTCGTTCAGCAACACGCTCCGCGTAGCAATCAGAGCGTGTGATTGCTCATATCCAGTGAATGTAAACAGAATGAAATTTATATGTGTGTGTGTGTGTGTGTGTGTGTGTGTGTGTGTGTGTATATAATGTTTGTGTGATAGTTTCTGATTTTGCTATAACTTTGTTGAAATATTTATTATAATATTCTGCTATGAACTGTAATATCTCTCAACAGTGATGTATATTTAGAAGTACAGACTGTACTCAGCCTGTGCAAAGTAACATGTTCTCTTTTCTAAAAGCCTAATCACAGTCTATCCTTTTTGATCCTGTTACGTGCCAACGCACTCCATCTTCCAGGTGCTGTTTCACACCAACAATGAGCTGAAGTCTGAAGGGTATATTAGTTCAAAAAGCTTATTATTCTAATGTGTAAATGGAACTAATGGTGTGCAGGGTGCTTTTTATTATAACTAAGAAAAACAGTTCTGAGATCGGTCTAGTGTTATTATTTGGTCACTCCAAAAAGACCTTTGAAAATTGCTCTAAATTACATCCAATTAAGACAAGGCCAAACCTGTCAATCAAAGCTGAGTTTTTCCCCTTGTCATTAAACTGTTAGTGGGGAGAAGAGTGCTCTTTTTTATACCTATGCACTCGTTTCACTCTTTCTTTTTGAAACTGAAAAGGCAAGGATGGTGTGAATCAGATCCCATGTGCCAGATGTGTCACCATTGGTGAATATGGTTGCTTTAGTGCTGCTGCTGTGCTCTCTCTCTCTTTCTCTTACTCACTCTATCTGACTGACTGTGGCCTGCTCATTCCCATAATCCCCTTGGTTGGCATGGACTGGTGCATGCCAAACCATGTGCCAGGTCAGTCGTGAACATGTGCAGTGGCCCCTCCAAACCCACGTGCGTGCATTTGGCAACAAATGTCGCGGCGGAGCAAAACAGCTGTTGTCTTTGCGACGAGCCAAACCCATTCTGTCTTTTTGAATTATGGTAACGCGAAACAGTGTCACCTGAACCATCAGGGAAAAGTCGCTCCTTCTTTCTCTCTCTCTCTCTCTCTCTCTCTCTCTATTGCGGAGCAGCCAATTCATGGCGACATTCCCCTATGCAATCATTTCTTTCCAGTCCCTTTCTGACAAACTCGTCAGCGGTGGGACTAAAAATACCAGGTGATGAGCGGTAGCAAGAGAGGGCGAGAGAGAGAGGAAGAGAGAGGAAGAGAGGGATGGGGATGGCATGATAAAACATCGTCTCTGACATGGCTTCCTTTGTAATCTATCTCCTCTCCTCACGCCTGCAAGCCAGCATATGTTTTCAATCGCCGCGCTATGTCCCCAGCCGCCATTCCAGTTCCCCCTTTATGCAGTTCAAGCCGGTGTGGTTATCAATCACCACGGGCAGACCCTGTCAGCAGAGCCTCAGCACACCGCACACACATTTTTTTGTGTGCAGAAGTAGACACACTTCTCTTAGTGTAGGGTGAATTTGTTCCACTTAATAAGCCCTCCCCAATGACCTCCCGCTAATTAAGCGCCGGCGTGTAAGAAACGCGAGCTTTAATTAATGATGAGATAAATTCTGTCTCAAGGTCTGTCAGAGAATGATGACACCATGTTGTACAGTTAAAATAGATTTAGGCAGGAAAATGAAAGGCATAGAACAGGCTTACAGACAGCACGTTCTAATCTGTCAGACAGCCGTGAAAAGCTACGAAATGAAAGATGAGAGTGTATGGATGTCAATCACTGTCACTTCATCACTGGATGCTGTGTGTTTAGACCTGATTTAGCCAGTGATCACCATGTTTCTAGAAATCTACCTACCTCCAGAGTTTAACCCTAATCCAGCCCTTAAGCTTTTAGTGTATGTGGAAAACATGCTTTAATTGCATTCATTTTAACAATATCAGCATTGAGAACTCTGTATAATAAAACATCAAAGGCATAAAACTGAAGTAAAGCCTGTCAAAAAAAGTCAGTCCTTCCCATGTGAGAACCTGGTCTTCCCAGGCAGTCTCCCGTCCCAGTACTAACCAGGCCCTTAAGGCGCATTGGGAGGGGCCAGTCTCCACTTCTATAGCCCTCAGCCTCTCGCCTATACAGCTAGGGTTACATTGGGGGCCTAGTCCTCTGGTAACTATTCAAGTTTGACTCCCCACTCGCATCTGTATTGCAGCGTGCCTTGCCAGACAGCACCAGGTACCATTTTTATGATGGTCTTTGGTATGACCCCGTCTCCCGATCGAGAGGCGGACAAGCTAACCACTAGGCCAGCTCACCACTGAAGTAATACAGTAATACAGAAAAGCCTATGAATGAGTGGGGGTGTGTAAACTTTTGACTGGTACGGTGTATATACTCCAAATCGCTGATACTGCATAAATCACTTAAGGATTTAATATGCATTTTAAAACTCTACCTCTTCCCTTGGTTCATTACACATCTTATATTCACTGTCTATTGTCTTTGTTTTGCTATACTGTACAGTTTTTGTGTTGCTATGATAATAAAAAAGAAGTAAAGCTTGTGATCTGGTTATATTATGCATGTGTTATGTTATCTACTTCTTCAAATTTAGATTTCCATTTCAGAAAGGATCCAAAGGAAGATGAAGTTATATACTCTTAACAATCCAATGAACACTTAAGGAAATGTTTTTCTAAGAGTGCAAATCTGTAGGAACATGGGTAAAGGGTTTGTGATCGCGTATTTGTCCGGGATATCCAAGACCTGATCTGGGTAACAAAAGCAGACTGATAATCTAGAGCAGGTACTGTATACGGAGTTCATTCATTCATTAATTTTCTATGCTGCTTATCCATTATGGGTCATGGGTGAGCTGGAACCAATCCCAGCTGACACTGGGTGAGAGGTGGGGTTCACCCTGGACAGGTCTCCAGTCTATCACAGGGATAATACAAAGATGAACAACCATTCACACTCTCACTCACACCTATGGGCAATTTAGAGTAGCCAGTTAACCTAATCCATATGTCTTTGGACTGTTGGAGGAAACCGGAGCACCCGGAGGAAACCCACACAGGTATGAGGAGAACATGGTAACTCCATACAGAAAGGCCCTGATTGCTTGACAGGTTCAAACCCAGAACCCCCTTGCTGTGAGGTGACGGAGCTACTTATATTTAATAATTATTCACTGACGGTGACGTGAATATCAGTGAATAATAATCGAGATGAAGTCAAGGTTATTATTTAACAGTGTGGCAGCGGGGGCGTGGTCAAGCGTCGGTCTGTGAATGGAGGGCGGAGTCAGGGAAGGTAAGTGGTAGTATCACTGCACCTGATATGAATTAACCTGTGTTTGTGTGTTTCCTCCAGTGACCGCACCCTATAAAGGGAGAAAGAGAGCAGAGAAAGGGAGCTCTCTCCCAACCAGAAATGTGTGTGTGAGAGAGTGAGTGAGCTGAAAAGCTATATATATATATATATATCTTTAAAAATAAAAAGTTTGTACGAACTCAGTTCTGGCCTGCCGTGCTTCTGTGCTCCACCCACCTGCTCTGATTCTACAGTGGTGCTGAAACCCGGGACCGGAGCGCAGAAGGAGACAACCTCATTGAGTCCTCCCCCTTCAAAGACCTGGTCCATGCCCTCACCATAGCCCAACAGAGCTAGCACCAGGTGCTGATCGCCCTCCGGAAGGAGCAGGAGCAACTGTTCCAGGCCCTGGTGCTGGCGCAGCAGGAAGATTGCCAAGCACTCCAGCACCTGCTCGCGTCGGCGGGGTCCACGATCACCACCGCCACGAATCCTCCCCACCTCACCCTAATGAAGATGGGTCCACATGATGACCCTGAAGCCTTCCTCGCTCTCTTAGAGCAGGCAGCAGAGGCGTGGAGTTGGCCAGTGGAACAGCGCGCGGCGTGCCTCCTCCCCCTGCTAATTGGCGAGGCACAGCTTGCCGCGCTGCAGCTCCCCGCTGACAGCCGGCTGGTCTACGCGGACCTCCGCAGGGCCGTCCTCCAACGTGTTGGTTGCACTCCGGAACAGCAACGGCAGCGCTTCCGCGCGCTGCGCCTGAAGGAGGTCGGCCGGCCGTTCGTGTTTGGCCAGCAACTCCGGGACGCCTGTCAGTGATGGCTGAGGGCTGACAACTGCGACACTGAGGGAATCGTCGGCCTGGTGGCACTGGAACAATTCATCGCCCGACTTCCGGAAGGAACAGCGGAGTGGCTCCAGTGCCATCGCCCGGCATCACTGGATCAGGTGATCAAGCTGGCGGAGGACCATATGGCAGCTGTTCCGATGGCAGGACAGCATGTCTCCTCTCCTCCCCTCTCTTCTCTCTCTCCCTCCCCCTCTGCTCCCCATCCTCACCCCATTCCCCCACCGCGGAGGCGGGGGTCAGCTCCACCCCAGCCGGCCCTCTGCACCCACGGTGCCCTCCTGTTTCCTACTTCCTTGTCTGTGTCATCTCCCCCTCAGGTGAGTGATGTCTGGAACACTGGTGCAGAGGGAGAGCCCGGGCCAGTATGCTGGTGCTGTGGGGAGCCAGGGCACCTCCAGCACCAGTGCTCGGCGATGGAGGTGGGTGCAGTGGTCTGGATCCCCAACATGCCAGGGACCGCCCTCGATTGGGCCAGAGCGTATTGCATACCAGTGAGTATCCAAGGGGATACGTGTCAGGCTTTGGTGGACTCCGGCTGTCATCAGACCTCAATCCACCAAAGCCTGGTGCAAGACGAGGCAGTGGGGAAAGCACAATTGGTGAAGGTGTTGTGTGTGCACGGGGATGTTCACAACTACCCTTTAGTGTCGGTCCACATTCTATTTCGAGAGGAGAAATTCAGAGTAAAGGCGGCTGTTAATCCTCGCCTTACCGACTCGATAATTCTGGGGACTGATTGGCCGGGATTTGGGGAATTAATAGTTTTATTAATACTGCCATAGTTTAGCGAGGGGAGGTCCAGAAGTGGCATTGGCGGGAGCAGCTGTCACAGAGCCGTCTATGTCATCACTGCGTCAGAGTGAGGAGCAGCCTGCTCCTCCTCCCTCTCTCAGGGACTCCCTTGCGGATTTCCCATTCGAGCAGTCACGAGACGAGACTCTGCAGCATGCATTTGACCAAGTCAGAGTAATCGATGGTCAAACTCTCCAGCTGAACACCACACCTTCCTTCCCCTATTTCTCCATTATTAAAGATAGATTATACCAAGTGATGCAGGATACTCAGACTAAGGAACCAAAACCCAGCTTTTAATCCCAAACAGCCATCGGGAATTCATATTCCAGGCGGCTCACTTTAATCCCATGGCTGGACACTTGGGGCAGGATAAGACACTAGCCTGATTAATGGCCCGGTTCTATTGGCCAGGGATTCGCGGCGATGTCCGTAGGTGGTGTACGGCATGTCGCGAATGCCAGTTAGTAAATCTTGCAGCCATTCCAAAAGTGCCTTCACGCCCTCTGCCATTAATCGAGACCCCATTCGAAAGAAATGGGATGGATCTCATCAGGCCATTAGATCGGTCAGCACGAGGATATTGCTTTATTTTAGTTCTGGTGGACTATGCAACGCGATATCCGGAAGAGGTGCCTTTTCGCAATATCTCAGCACGTAGTATTGCAGAAGCGCTCTTCCACATCATCTCCTGAGTCGGAATCCCCAAAGAGATTCTGACTGATCAAGGCACTACATTCATGCCACGCACAGTGCGCGAACTGTATGGGTTACTGGGAATTAAGCCTATCCGCAACAGCGTTTATCACCCACAAATGGATGGCTTAGTCGAACGGTTTAATTGCACCCTCAAAAATATAATTTGAAAATCTGTAAGCGAAGACACACGTAACTGGGATAAATGGCTCGAGCCCCTGTTATTCATAGTGCGAGAGGTCCAGCAAGCCTCCATGGGGTTCTCCCCGTTCGAATTATTATGCAGGCATAAGCCGCATGGCATTTTGGATGCGCTACGTGAAAACTGGGTGGAGGGACCTTCAACTAGATAAAACGAAATTCAATACGTTCTTGACCTGCGTGCCAGACTCCACACATTCATGCACCTAACCCAGGAGAATTTGTGGCAGGCCCAAGAACGTCAAGTCTGTCTGTACAACAGGGGCACGCGCCTTAGAGAATTCACACCGGGAGATAAAGTACTTGTGATGTTGCCCACATCGAGCTCAAATTGATCGCCAGGTGGCAAGGACCCTTTGAGGTCACACGATGAGTCGGGGACATCAACTACGAGGTGAGGTGAATGGACAGGGGTGGGGCATTACAGATTTACCACCTCAATCTGCGAAAACGTTGGAATGAGGAGGTCCCCATGACGCTGGTGTCAGTGGTTCCGGAGAAGGTGGAGCTGGGGCCGGAGGTTCAAAAAGGAAAATTGACATAGCCCACCGCTCTGGTCCCCTGTGGAGACCACCTCTCCCAGACCCAGCTCACGGAGGTCGCCCAGTTGCAGACCGAATTTTCTGACGTGTTCTCGCCCCTGCCTGGCTGCACCCACCTCATAGAATACCACATTGAGATGCCCCCGGGGGTAGTAGTGTGCAGCTGCCCTTACCGACCCTTACCGACCTTAGGTCGCTGAGGCGGGCGGGTCTCACAGCCAACCTGAAGAAGTGTGTGATTGGGCTGGTGGAAGTATGGTATCTGGGTTTCCACTTGAGCAATGGGCAGATGCATCCCCAAATTAACAAGACAACAGCGATTGTGGCCTGCCCGAGGCCCAAGACCAAAAAGGGGGTGAGACAGTTCCTGGGGCTGGCTGACTACTATCATAGGTTTATACCTAATTATTCGGACATCAGCAGCCTGCTGAATGATCTCACTAAAAAGGAGCACCAGATCCGGTCCAGTGGACGGAGCAATGCCAGCGGGCTTTCTCTGAGGTAAAGGCTGCACTGTGTGGGGGGCCACTGTTACACTCCCCTGACTTTTCTCTCCCTTTTATTTTGCAAATGGACGCGTCGGACAGAGGGCTGGGGGCTGTTCTGTCCCAGGAGGTGGAGGGGGAGAACGTCCCGTGCTGTACATCAGCGGGAAGCTGTCGGTGCGCAAGGGCAGGTACAGCACGATAGAGAAGGAATGCCTCGCCATCAAGTGGGCGGTCCTCACCCTCTGCTACTACCTGCTGGGGTGCCCTTTCACCCTCTATTCAGACCATGCACCCCTGCAGTGGCTCCACCGCATGAAGGATGCCAACGCGTGGATCACCTGTTGGTATCTGGCACTCCAGCCATTTAAATTCGAGGTGGTCCACAGGCCGGGGGCGCAGATGATCATGGTGGATTTCCTCTCCCGCCAAGGGGGGGGGGGGAGTCGGCTGCAGGCCGGACGGCTCCCCGGCCTGAGTCGGGCGGTGGGGGTATGTGGCAGTGGGGGCGTGGTCAAGCCTCTTATTGCTCCTGTTCCAACTTTTTTGAGATGTGTTGCTGTCATGAAATTTCAAATGAGCCAATATTTGGCATGAAATTTAAAAATGTCTCACTTTCGACATTTGATATGTTGTCTATGTTCTATTGTGAATACAATATCAGTTTTTGAGATTTGTAAATGATTGCATTCCGTTTTTATTTACAATTTGTACTTTGTCCCAACTTTTTTGGAATCGGGGTTGTATTTCTGTTTTTTTCAATACAAAAATAGCAAAGTGATGTATCTGACTTGATGTGCTCCACCATTTTGTTTTTCTTTACTCATGATATATGAGCTGACATCCTCGTGGTAGAGTAGCCAATCAGAGCGCATGATTGTTCTGATCATTTATTTCAATCTTCAAAAGCGACATGTAAATGTAATAATGGCGCAGTGCAGGTTTGTGTCACTTATCTATGCCGACTCACATAACATCCTTTGTTTTGAAATTGATAAAATAAATCACAATTCCACCTTACCTTTGAATAGTTTTAGATCAAACTTTGTAGCCTCTTTAGTGCTTTTAGGAACAGCATTTTCTTTCATAATTTGTAATTCTTCCTCACTTACAGTGACAAAGCGATTGGCCGCCATTTTGCCGAATTGCTCAAGGTGATTATCAAGAAATAGTCCGAACCTTTTGACCAATCAGCACGTGATTTCCTATATTCACCTGCGTATTTATATTAATAACTGTTATTGAGGTGTATATACAACCCCAATTCCAAAAAGGTTGGGACAAAGTACAAATTGTAAATAAAAACGGAAGGCAATAATGTGGAAGTTTCAAAATTCCATATTTTATTCAGAATAGAACATAGATGACATATCAAATGTTTAAACTGAGAAAATGTATCATTTAAAGAGAAAAATTAGGTGATTTTAAATTTCATGACAACAACACATCTCAAAAAAGTTGGGACAAGGCCATGTTTACCACTGTGAGACATCCCTTTTTCTCTTTAAAACAGTCTGTAAACATCTGGGGACTAAGGAGACAAGTTGCTCAAGTTTAGGGATAGGAATGTTAACCCATTCTTGTCTAATGTAGGATTCTAGTTGCTCAACCGTCTTAGGTCTTTTTTGTCGTGTCTTCCGTTTTATGATGCGCCAAATGTTTTCTATGGGTGAAAGATCTGGACTGCAGGCTGGCCAGTTCAGTACCCGGACCCTTCTTCTACGCAGCCATGATGCTGTAATTGATGCAGTATGTGGTTTGGCATTGTCATGTTGGAAAATGCAAGGTCTTCCCTGAAAGAGACGTCGTCTGGATGGGAGCATATGTTGCTCTAGAACCTGGATATACCTTTCAGCATTGATGGTGTCTTTCCAGATGTGTAAGCTGCCCATGCCACATGTACTAATGTAACCCCATACCATCAGAGATGCAGGCTTCTGAACTGAGCACTGATAACAACTTGGGTCGTCCTTCTCCTCTTTAGTCCGAATGACACGGCGTCCCTGATTTCCATAAAGAACTTCAAATTTTGATTCGTCTGACCACAGAACAGTTTTCCACTTTGCCACAGTCCATTTTAAATGAGCCTTGGCCCAGAGAAGACGTCTGCGCTTCTGGATCATGTTTAGATACGGCTTCTTCTTTGAACTATAGAGTTTTAGCTGGCAACGGCGGATGGCACGGTGAATTGTGTTCACAGATAATGTTCTCTGGAAATATTCCTGAGCCCATTTTGTGATTTCCAATACAGAAGCATGCCTGTATGTGATGCAGTGCCGTCTAAGGGCCCGAAGATCACGGGCACCCAGTATGGTTTTCCGGCCTTGACCCTTACACACAGAGATTCTTTCAGATTCTCTGAATCTTTTGATGATATTATGCACTGTAGATGATGATATGTTCAAACTCTTTGCAATTGTACACTGTCGAACTCCTTTCTGAGATTGCACCACTATTTATCGGAGCAGAATTAGGGGGATTGGTGATCCTCTTCCCATCTTTACTTCTGAGAGCCGCTGCCACTCCAAGATGCTCTTTTTATACCCAGACATGTTAATGACCTATTGCCAATTGACCTAATGAGTTGCAGTTTGGTCCTCCAGCTGTTCCTTTTTTGTACCTTTAACTTTTCCAGCCTCTTATTGCCCCTGTCCCAACTTTTTTGAGATGTGTTGCTGTCATGAAATTTCAAATGAGCCAATATTTGGCATGAAATTTCAAAATGTCTCACTTTCGACATTTGATATGTTGTCTATGTTCTATTGTGAATACAATATCAGTTTTTGAGATTTGCAAATTATTGCATTCCATTTTTATTTCCAATTTGTACTTTGTCCCAACTTTTTTGGAATCGGGGTTGTACTGTAGATGTATATTCATAATCATAGTATCAACAATAGCCATCATTGTTTATCTTACAAAAATGAATTAGGTTGCTACTAATCAAAGAATAAAACTAAATGTGAATAGTCAAATGTTAAAAGTTTACAGGAGCAGCCATCCAGCATGTTTAGTTCATCTGAACAGGAAGTGAAGATGAAGTCCTGTACTGCAATTTGATGGAAATATTAATAAAGCCTTTGTGAAATCAATCAAACTACTTAATGCGGTATATTACATGAGCAGGCTAATCATTGTGCTGGTAATATTATTCACCCATAATGTGCTGGTAAAGTATATAATCCTACTGTTTCACTTTAATTAGTTAAGTAGTCGAGCTTATCATGCTGTAATGTCACAGCTCTCTCTCTCTCTCTGGCATTACGCTTGCAATGCTATGCCTCCCCTGAGTACAAACACCTACAGCTATATATTTACTCACCTCTCAGTGTCTCATTTTTTTAAAATCCTTGCACCTTGCTTTTTGTCACTGCCTTGCTGTCTTGAACTGGGTAACGTGCACACTTGTTTGTTCTCTGTCTTGCTGTTATTAAAGCATATACACAGAACCATGGCATCACTTTTTGTTTATAAATGCCTTGAGACCTCAAGAATGGCACAGGAATAGTTTTGAGCGTTAACAATAAATCTAAAATAGTAAATTTTATGATTAAAATGATTCATATAGGTAGCGGTCTGAGTGAATGACCTTGACATCTGTGACATCACAGCAGGAAGGCTATCGGTCTCATCCCCATTTCCGCTATACTAAAACACAGAGCTGACTGCAACTTCGATCCTCCATTTTGAGCTAATTTATCACCATGCCACGTAGATGTGTTGCTGGCAGGTGCAGCAACAAGACAGAAGGTGGATTTATGTTGCATTCATGGACCAAGAATGTTCAAACTGTAAAGATTTGGAAGTGTTTTGCGAGAAATTCACAGGCACATTTTATTGAGGACTCGTACGAAACCTCTGATCTGTTGAGGAGTGTTGGCTATAAGCCCGTATTGAAAAAGGGTGCAGTACCAACAATTAAATGAAAAGAAAACTACAAGAAAAGGAAAGTAAGTTCAGTTGCACCAGTTCTCCCAGAGTGTGAGCTGAGCAGTAATGGTGGAGTACTCAGTATGAAGAAAATGGAGAATGAGTGGACCAGTCATCAGATTTCTCCACTGGATATGCCTCCCCCCGCTGGATATGCTTGCCTCAGCAGCAGTATCTCACCCTTACGTGGAACAAGCGAATGAATGAAGAACTGAACAAAGAACTGAAAGTCAGATTGTTTCAAAACAATCAGCCACAAAATCAGCCTTCAAGAAGCGAGAATACAGATGGGTAAGATGCGACTCTCTTTTCACTCTCATAACAACAACAACACTCATTGTTTACCTGCATTTAGATTAATACAGTACATGTAACTTGTATTGTGTATTTAAGTTACTGGTATAAGATTATTTAATTTGCTTCAGAATGTGATTGTCTCAGTTCATCTGATTGTTTAATTAGCCTTTTACATTTTATCAGTGAAAACGCATGCACGTACATGTATGTTGCATAAGTTATAACGCCTATCCTGTTTTAATGAGAGTCACATGAGACTGTCAGTTCAATTCCATCCAATTCTCTAGACAGCTTTGTTCTCTGGCTTTATTTCGTAAGGTGGGGGCCTCTGTGGCCGACGTGTTACTATCGGATTCACTTTCGAATGGTTCGAACTGATATGGTTCTACGTGTATAGCAATAGCATGTACACACACTCCAATGTCAGGACTGTCACAGTCAGATGGAACTATCTGAGGAATCTGAAGAATCTCCAATAAATCCGAACGAAGAGGCCATTGCAACCACTCTTGCCTGCCAAGTCTGGCTTTGGTCTATAGCTGTCAAAGGCCTCGGCCTTAAAATTGGTTACTGCCGTGACGTCACACACTCAGGGCTGGCTGGCTCAGTGGGGCAGCTCAAATGCCAACTTTGCAGTCGATTTTAACTCTCAAAAATATATATTTTTTATTCCCATTTATGCAGCATACAAGAGTCAAAGATGGAGATACTATCCACTCAGAAATTTATTTTTTAAAAAAAGGTTCTACATATCTCCTTTAAGCAGTTACCTTAGACTTTAGCTTAGCCTTTCGCTTATTGTCCTACCTTTCTTGTAATTTTGTTATCAGTCTTGGATTAATTTAATAGTTAGCTTAGCTTTACTCTAACGTCTGTTTTGCTTTCTCTCTCTCTCTCTCTCTCTCTTTGTTATATGCTTGGCTTTGTTATTCTTTGTGTGCAACTGTGTGACAAAACAGTGTGACGTATGTATCCGTCACCATGTCAGATGATATACAAATCCAAAATGCCGTCTCATGTGAACAATAACTGTGATGCATCTCTGACTTTCTCGAAATATCATGATTCTCTGGAGTCTAATACCAAGTCAAAACTCAGGATTCAGAAAAAAAGTTGAAATTTGTAGCTTCGACTGGTACCGTATATGTTAAAGCCATCCGATTATACAGAGGATTTAGCCTCATTACCACCAATTGAATACCCTGATATTGTGAACTATCTTGTTCTACTAAAAAAAAAAGTGCATCAGTAAACTGAAGTTATTGGGTTCCTGGAACAGCATCGCTAATATCTAATATCTCACCTGGCAAAGTTGACCCACGTTGTTCTCCTTGTGTATCCAAACTCGCTAAGGTTTGTGCTCCTTCAAATCTGGCTTTCTTGGCAGATCTTTCATTTATCCTGTTGCTTCTTGATACTGCGAGATGAGTTTTCATCTTGATCTTATCACATCCTAATTTGAGCATTGGTGCCCAATCTGGATTTATCACATAGGTTTGCCAGTGCTCCTTCAAGGTGAGAAGCAGAGTGTTCATGCTAAAGCTCAAAAGTTCAATTTAATCAGCGGAAAACATCACTTTAATTAGCAATGAACTCTTACCAGATATAAAGTCATCACTGCACACACACGTGGGTGTAATTAGCATTTTTCTCAGTTAAGTTCTTCCGATGTATGTTTTAGAACCACAGCGTATGCACGGCACTCTCCGGACAGTTCTTTATCCTTTTTGTTGCCGTTTTTAATTATTTGGGGAATTCTGAAGAACCTTTTACGTCCATCGGGCGTAGTGGTTCAAATCTGATAATTGGTGGCTCTAAATTGACTGTAGGTGTGAATGTGAATGGTTGTTTGTCTCTGTGTCAGCCCTGCGATGACCTGGCAACTTGTCCAGGGTGTACCCCGCCTCTCACCCATAGTCAGCTGGGATATGCTCCAGCTCGCCTGCAATCCTGTAGAATAGGATAAGCAGCTACAGATAATGGACGGATGGAATTTTGAAGAACTGTTTCTCTTTGTCACGAGTCGCATTATTACCACAATTATATCCCGCACACAAAGTAGGCATTGTCTTTCTTCAAAGGCAATGAAATCAAAAGAAAATCATGAAGCATTGCAGCAGCTCACATGTGAAGCGCCGTTATCATGGTTATTGTTGTTATTATCCAAATATGGCAGACTTCCGGATTGGAAAATAAGCATGATGTCACATGCACACAAAGAATTAGGTTAATCTAGCCCAGCCTAGCATATCCCTTTTTTCACTTCCCTGCCATCTTTTGCCTCTTTTGCTCTATTATTTGGATGTTTACTTGTACAACCCCGATTCCAAAAAAGTTGGGACAAAGTACAAATTGTAAATAAAAAGGGAATGCAATGATGTGGAAGTTTCAAAATTCCATATTTTATTCAGAATAGAACATAGATGACATATCAAATGTTTAAACTGAGAAAATGTATCATTTAAAGAGAAAAATTAGGTGATTTTAAATTTCATGACAACAACACTGTTAGGGTTTTACTGAGATTCGAACCTGGTTCGTTGGTGTGATAATCCAGCAAACCCCCACTAGGATGACTCAAATGCAGAGGCGTGAGGCAGAAATAGAAAAAAGTATCAAAAGGTTTATTTACAGTATATACACAAAAAATCCAAAAAGTAATAATCCAAAAACGCTCAGAAGATATAAGGGAAAAAATAAAAAATCCAAAAGTACAAAACAAAAGCCAAAAAACCAGAAAAGAAAAGGCAAAAATACCAAAGCTCAGAAGATCCAAAAACACAGTAACTACTAGGTCCAAAAGAAAAGCAAAGTGCAAAACAAAGAACATGGTACAGAGGAAACTGGAGATAAGCATAACAGCACAAAGACTCTGTGACAAGAGGACTGAACTCAGGGGGTATAAATACACAAACTAAATTGAACACAGGTGAAGATAATCAGGACTAAACAGGCAATTAACACAAACACAAAACACAGGAACAGTGGCGGCCTCTAGAGGCCAAAATAAACATGACACGAAAAGGAAATAACAGCGGCCTCGAGGCCAAAACAGTCCTAGTCCTAACAGGACCCCCCCCTCTAGGAGCGTCTCCTGACGTTCCCAGGGCGATCCGGATGGGCCGAATGGAAGTCCCGACACAGTTCTTTATCTAGCACATCCCGAGCAGGAACCCAGCAGCACTCCTCAGGACCATAGCCCTCCCAGTCCACCAGATATTGCAACCCGCCGCGGACCCGGCGGGAGTCAAGCAGGCGATGCACAGTGAACACAGTCTGACCCTGGAAGATGCAGGGGGGTGGGGGGTTCCTAGGGGCAGGGGCATACGTAGACGTCAGTATGGGCCGCAACAGGGAAACATGGAAAGTGGGGTTGATCCTCAGAGTCCGGGGCAACTGGAGCCGGTAGGAGACAGGGTTCACCCTGCGCACCACCTTGAAGGGGCCAATGTAGCGAGGAGCAAGCTTGCGGTTCTCCACCCTCAGCGGAAGGTCCTTAGTGGACAGCCAAACCTGCTGCCCAGGGCGGAAAGCGTGTGCAGGTCTTCTGTGGCGGTTGGCCTGAGTCTGGTTGGTTCTGGAGGTCTGTATGAGGGTCTTCCTGACCTTGCTCCAGGTCTTGCAACACCGTCTCACATATTGGTTGACCGAGGGCACCCCCGTGTCCTCCTCCTGGTCCGGGAACAGAGGTGGCTGGAACCCGAATTGGCACTGGAATGGCGACAGCTTGGTGGCCGATGACTGCAGGGTGTTGTGGGCATACTCTGCCCATGGCAGCCAGGTGCTCCACGATGTCGGGTTATCCATTGCCAGGCCTCGCAGGGTGGTTTCCAGGTCCTGGTTGAGCCTC
Organism: Neoarius graeffei; assembly: GCF_027579695.1. Lineage (NCBI taxonomy): Eukaryota > Metazoa > Chordata > Actinopteri > Siluriformes > Ariidae > Neoarius > Neoarius graeffei. The sequence goes on along the minus strand of NC_083584.1, from coordinate 23,375,039 downwards.
TCCTTCTGACCATTGGACTGTGGGTGAAACCCAGAGGAGAGGCTGGCAGTGGCTCCGATGACCTTGCAGAACCCGTGCCACACTCGGGAGGAGAACTGGGGCCCTCGGTCTGAGACAATGTCCTGTGGAAGACCAAAGATTCGGAAGACATGATTAAACATAAGTTTCGCTGTTTCAAGAGCAGAGGGGAGTTTGCACAGTGGTATGAAGCGGCAGGCCTTGGAGAATCTGTCAACTATGACCAAAATGACCGTGTTACCTTGTGACTCAGGGAGACCCGTGATGAAGTCGACTGCCACGTGGGACCAGGGACGCCGGGGAATGGTCAGAGGATGCAGGAGACCCTGGGAACGCTGTCGTGGGTTCTTGGTTCTGGTGCAAACCTCACAGGACAGGCCAAATGACCTTACTTCCTTCTCCATGTTAGGCCACCAGAAGCATCTTTTCAGGAAGTCCAGGGTCCTCCGAGCTCCTGGGTGGGCGGTGAGAGGGGAAGAGTGACCCCACTGGAGAACCTTGGCCCGGGCTTGATGTGGGACATACAAGAGGCCCGGTGGCCCCGTCCCAGGACCGGGGTCCTGGCGTTGGGCTCGTCGGACAGCCTCCTCAATACCCCAGCGGACAGGGGCCACAATCCGGGACACAGGGATAATAGGCCCGACTTCATTCTCCCTGTTAGTGGCAGAGAACAGCCTGGACAGTGCGTCAGGTTTGGTGTTCTTGGAGCCGGGGCAGTACGAGAAGGTGAAGTCAAACCGACTGAAAAACAGGGCCCACCTAGCCTGTCGAGGGTTCAGTCTCTTGGCTTGCTGGAGGTACTCCAGGTTCTTGTGGTCAGTCCAAACCAGGAATGGATGTTGCGCTCCCTCCAGCCAGTGCCTCCACTCCTCAAGGGCCAGTTTGACCGCTAGCAGTTCTCGATCCCCCACATCGTACCAGGACTCCGCAGGACTCAGGCGGTGGGAGAAGTAAGCGCAGGGGTGCAGCTTTCCTTCTGAACGTTGAGAGAGCACCGCGCCAACACCACTGTCTGAGGCGTCCACCTCCACGATGAATGGTTGGGAGGTGTCCGGGAGGACCAGAATGGGTGCCATGCAGAAGCGGTCCTTGAGGTCTTTGAACACCTTTTCTGCCTGAGGAGACCAGACATAAGATCCACCTGTCCCTTTGGTGAGGTCCGACATGGGTGCTGCTACAGAACTGAAGTTCCTGATGAACTTGCGGTAGAAGTTAGCGAATCCTAAGAACTGCTGAACCTCCTTAACGGACTTGGGAGTAGGCCAGTCCCGGATGGCCAGGGTCTTGGCAGGGTCCATTTGGAGTTGGCCTGTCCGTACAATAAATCCCAGAAAGGAGACCTTGGGAACATGAAATTCGCATTTCTGGGCCTTGGCGAACAGATTGTTCTGTAGCAGCCTCTGGAGAACCTGGCGGACATGGTGGCGGTGCTCCTGCACGGTCTTGGAAAAGATAAGGATGTCGTCGAGGTAGACAAAAACGTACAGGTTAATCATGTCCCTTAAGACGTCGTTGATTAGGGCCTGAAAAACAGCTGGTGCGTTGGTGAGTCCGAAGGGCATCACCTGGTATTCGTAGTGCCCAGACGGGGTGTTAAAGGCAGTCTTCCACTCGTCTCCCTGTCGGATACGGATGAGGTGGTATGAGTTCCGTAGGTCCAACTTGGTGAAGACGGTGGCGCCTTGGAGCAGGTCGAAAGCAGTGGACATCAGCAGAAGGGGATATCGGTTGCGCACAGTGATCTTGTTCAGGCCCCTGTAGTCAATACATGGTCGGAGCCCCCCATCCTTCTTGCCGACAAAGAAGAAGCCGGCACCAGCAGGTGAGGTGGAGGGTCGAATGAACCCAGAGACCAGGGCGTCTTTGAGGTATTCCTCCATGGCCTTGTGTTCTGGCTGAGAGAGGGAAAACAGTCTGCCACGAGGAGGGGTAGTCCCAAGGAGCAAGTCGATGGCACAGTCGTAGGCCCGGTGCGGAGGAAGAACGGCGGCCCTGCTCTTGCTGAATACCTCCTTGAGATCCCAGTACTCTGTGGGAACTTGAGATAACTCGGTGAGATCAGGGGGCTCGGCAGGAGATACAGGAGAGCTAGAGAGCAGACAAGAGGCATGGCATGCAGGGCCCCATTCCACAACCTGGCTTGTTACCCAGTCTATGCGAAGGTTGTGGCAAGTAAGCCAAGGAAGGCCTAGAATAACTGGGAACTCAGGTGAAGGAATCAGGTGCAGGGATATTTCTTCCTTGTGACCTTGAGACTGGAGGAAGACTGGAGAAGTAACTTGGGTGACTCTTCCATCACCTAACGCTTGGCCATCGAGGGCTGACACAGACAGTGGGACTTCAAGAGGTGCAGTCGGAATATTGATGCTTTGGGCGAAGTGAATATCCATAAAGTTCTCAGCCGCCCCTGAGTCTAACAAAGCTTGACAAGAGTGGACAGACTCACCCCAGGAGATGGAGACCGGGATGTAGATTCCTTGGCCAGGGAGTCCAGGAGAGAGGGTAGGCCCCGTCACAACCCTCCCTCGGCTGGACGGGGCGGTCCTTTTCCCAAGAGTTCAGGACATGATGCTCGGAAGTGACCAGGCTTGCCACAGTAGATGCAGCACTTGTCCCTCCTTCTGCGCTCCCTCTCAGATGCAGAGAGGCGAGTACGACCCACTTGCATGGGTTCTGGACAGTCACTGAAGGAGGTAGACGGTCTTCAGGTAGAGGTAGGGAGGCTGGGGGGGCTCAAGGCTTGGTGGCGTTCTCTCATCCTGTTGTCCAGACAAATAGCATGTGAGATGAGGGTTTCGAGGTCACTTGGGCATCCAATAGAGGCCAGACCATCCTTAATGGGGTCAGACAGACCATGGTGGAAGGCTGACACCAGGGCAGTCTCGTTCCATCCACTTACTGCTGCGAGCGTCCGGAACGAGATGGCGTAATCTGCGACGCTTCCTCCTTGCTGGATGGACATGAGCTTTCGGGCTGCGTCGGTACTGATGTCTGCCTGATCGAAGACCCGAAGCATCTCTTCAGAAAACAGCTGGAAATCAAGGCACTCAGGTCCCTGTCTCTGCCAGATAGCAGTAGCCCAGGCTCGCGCCTTACGAACTAATAAGGTGATCACAAAGGCAATCTTGCGGCGATCCGTAGTGTAGGTGGTAGGCTGAAGCTCAAAGGTGAGTTGACACTGGGTAAGGAACTCTCGGCACTCACTGTGCTTGCCGTCATACCTCTGTGGTGCAGGAAGGCTGGGTTCACGAGGTGAAGAAGGCAGCATGGCAGGAGGCACTGGAGCAGGAGCTGGATCAGGATGAGGAGATGCAGGCAGAGATGTCAGCTGTGCCAGGGTTTTCCCAATTTGCTGAAGCAGTTCCTCGTGGCGAGCAAGGGCCTCACGTTGGCTGGTGAGCATACATCCATGAGCGTCCATGGTCGCGCCGAAGCATGTCAAAGCTGCCATAATTCCCTGAAGGTTGGCCAGGTAGACAGTTGAAGCAGCCTCTGCTGAGTCGGTCATGACGGAGTCTTTCTGTTTTGCTGGGATTCGAACCTGGTTCGTTGGTGTGATAATCCAGCAAGCCCCCACTAGGCCACCAGGGGGATGACTCAAATGCAGAGGCGTGAGGCAGAAGTAGAAAAAAGTATCAAAAGGTTTATTTACAATATATACACAAAAAATCCAAAAAGTAATAATCCAAAAATGCTCAGAAGATATAAGGGAAAAAATAAAAAATCCAAAAGTACAAAACAAAAGCCAAAAAACCAGAAAAGAAAAGGCAAAAATACCAAAGCTCAGAAGATCCAAAAAGACAGTAACTACTAGGTCCAAAAGAAAAGCAAAGTGCAAAACAAAGAACACGGTACAGAGGAAACTGGAGATAAGCATAACAGCACAAAGACTCTGTGACAAGAGGACTGAACTCAGGGGGTATAAATACACAAACTAAATTGAACACAGGTGAAGATAATCAGGACTAAACAGGCAATTAACACAAACACAAAACACAGGAACAGTGGCGGCCTCTAGAGGCCAAAACAGTCCTAATCCTAACAAACACATCTCAAAAAAGTTGGGACAAGGTCATGTTTACCACTGTGAGACAGCCCCTTTTCTCTTTACAACAGTCTGTAAGCATCTGGGGACTGAGGAGACAAGTTGCTCAAGTTTAGGGATAGGAATGTTAACCCATTCTTGTCTAATGTAGGATTCTAGTTGCTCAACTGTCTTAGGTCTTTTTTGTCGTATCTTCCATTTTATGATACACCAAATGTTTTCTATGGGTGAAAGATCTGGACTGCAGGCTGGCCAGTTCAGTACCCGGACCCTTCTTCTACGCAGCCATGATGCTGTAATTGATGCAGTATGTGGTTTGGCATTGTCATGTTGAAAAATGCAAGGTCTTCCCTGAAAGAGACGTTGTTTGGATGGGAGCATATATTGCTCTAGAACCTGGATATAACTTTCAGCATTGATGGTGTCTTTCCAGATGTGTAAGCTGCCCATGCCACATGCACTAATGCAATCCCATACCATCAGAGATGCAGGCTTCTGAACTGAGCGCTAATAACAACTTGGGTCGTCCTTCTCCTCTTTAGTCCGAATGACACGGCGTCCCTGATTTCCATAAAGAACTTCAAATTTTGATTCGTCTGACCACAGAACAGTTTTCCACTTTGCCACAGTCCATTTTAAATGAGCCTTGGCCCAGAGAAGACGTCTGCGCTTCTGGATCATGTTTAGATACGGCTTCTTCTTTGAACTATAGAGTTTTAGCTGGCAACGGCGGATGGCACGGTGAATTGTGTTCACAGATAATGTTCTCTGGAAATATTCCTGAGCCCATTTTGTGATTTCCAATATAGAAGCATGCTTGTACCGTATGTGATGCAGTGCCGTATAAGGGCCCGAAGATCACAGGCACCCAGTATGGTTTTCCGGCCTTGACCCTTACACACAGAGATTCTTCCAGATTCTCTGAATCTTTTGATGATATTATGCACTGTAGATGATGATATGCTCAAACTCTTTGCAATTTTACACTGTCGAACTCCTTTCTGATATTGCTCCACTATTTGTCGGCGCAGAATTAGGGGGATTGGTGATCCTCTTCCCATCTTTACTTCTGAGAGCCGCTGCCACTCCAAGATGCTCTTTTTATACCCAGTCATGTTAATGACCTATTGCCAATTGACCTAATGAGTTGCAATTTGGTCCTCCAGCTGTTCCTTTTTTGTACCTTTAACTTTTCCAGCCTCTTATTGCCCCTGTCCCAACTTTTTTGAGATGTGTTGCTGTCATGAAATTTCAAATGAGCCAATATTTGGCATGAAATTTCAAAATGTCTCACTTTTGACATTTGAAATGTCGTCTATGTTCTACTGTGAATACAATATCAGTTTTTGAGGTTTGTAAATTATTGCATTCCATTTTTATTTACAATTTGTACTTTGTCCCAACTTTTTTGGAATCGGGGTTGTATTTCATATCGTCCCTGTGTCCATCCCTGATCAAGGTTGGTTCATTTCTTACAACAATATCTGAAGTAAATCCAAATCATTCCATTGCATGTATTTTTTGGATCGCTAGCTTACGTACTTTGCATAACCAGATGAAGCTGTCACTTGCTAGCCAAATTTATTGAAGCTTATTTCATGTGAATAAATAATAAGCAGTTGTAGTTAGCTTTATTAAGCCCTTAAGGGAGAAATAGCTATTAAGAATTGTTTTAATCACATCAACAATATCAGTGTTGGCTTTTGACAAAAAGGTGTGAATCTCTGACCTCGTGAATTTTAGTTTAATGCCAGGTTATGTTAATTTGCACCAAAAACATTGTTATAAAACAGGACGGATCATGTTAACATGTCTTATTGCAGAGCAAGAGTTTGGCAAAATGCCATGAATGTGCATGTGAGAGAGAGAGAGAGAGAGAGAGAGAGAGAGACTCTGTCAGGTTTAATCCAATTTCAGTCCATCAGAAAGTCTGTAGAAAAGTCTGTTTTGGTACCAATAACTTTTGGTGGGAAGAAACTTGTCAATAAAGCATCTCATCTCATCTCATTATCTCTAGCCGCTTTATCCTGTTCTCCGGGGTCACAGGCAAGCTGGAGCCTATCCCAGCTGACTACGGACGAAAGGCAGGGTACACCCTGGACAAGTCGCCAGATCATCAGAGGGCTGACACATAGACACAGACAACCATTCACACTCACATTCACACCTACGGCCAATTTAGAGTCACCAGTTAACCTAACCTGCATGTCTTTGGACTGTGGGGGAAACTGGAGCACCCAGAGGAAACCCACGCGGACACAGGGAGAACATGCAAACTCCACACAGAAAGGCCCTCGCCGGCCACGGGGCTCGAACCCGGACCTTCTTGCTGTGAGGCGACAGCGCTAACCACTACACCACTGTGCCGCCCCGTCAATAAAACATTCCTTTTCCCAAACCAGTTGATTTTGTGCCACAGTGTCCAGGTCTTCTGGCTATTGGTGCAGTGTTGCAGAGAGGTGAAAGACTTTTGGCTCCTCGGAGATAGTCTTTCTCTCCTCCATGGGTGTGAGCTTTTCTTCACCTATAGCACCTCTACTGCACTCCTGGTCATCACTCTCCTGCATTATCACATGTACTGATCTGTTGTTGTTTTCACAATGATACATCTTTGAGCATTTTATTTCCACCTGTTCTCAACTCGGTCATAAATGTCCTTCACCTCAGAAGAGTGTGTTTGGGTCTGAGTTCTGTGGTTTCTCCTAAAGCTGCCGTTTTACTGTGTCAGAGTCAGTTTCAGTGCCGTCATAGGTGTTGCTCCTAATGCGCATGCGAATGCTCACACCTGAAGTAGTGTTGCTGTTGTGTTCAGCACTAACCTCTTCCAGCTCTGGCTCTGCAGTGAGTCATTCACTCTTGGTTCCAGCTCACCAGTGTGTCCTCCTGCTCACTGTCCCCACACTGCTCCTACTGTAAGCAGGCCATGTGACTCCCTGAGCTGAGCAGGTCTGTCTGAACAGCCAAGCTGTTGTGCCCAATGTCCCAACACTCAAAGCATTTCAAGGTGTAAACAGTGTCGCTTTAGGCGTAGGCGTAAACAGGTAGCATAAACATTGTAGCTGCTCTCGCTATTTTTACTCTTCCAGCACCTTCTCTGTGTTGTTCAGGAACAGGAACACCTGTCGCATTCACCTGTTTACAGCGAGTATCTAACTGTCGGTTTACTGTTTAACAAAAGGAAAAAAGGAGAAATAAGAAGAAAGTTAGGGAAGTTGGCAAAATGACAGAGAGCTCTCCATGCATTCCCTCTGCACTCAGTACATGTGCAGACAGAGAGAGAGAGAGAGAGAGAGAGAGAGAGAGAGAATCATACGGAGATGGAGACAAAGAGAAAGACAATGAGAGAGAGTGACAGAGGGGCAGACAGAGAAAGAGACAAAGACAAAGACAGAGAGACAGAAGAATAGATACAGAGAGAGAGAGAGAGAGAGAGAGAGAACAAATATAGAAAGGTAGTCCAAGATGGAAAGACAAAGAAGAGAGACAGAGAATGATAGAGTGAGGGAAAGAGAGAATTAGAGAGACACTGAGATGGAGAAAAAAGAAAGACAATGAGAGAGAGAGAAGAATATATATATATATATATATATATATATATATATAGAGAGAGAGAGAGAGAGAGAGAGAGAGAGACTGAGATGGAAACAAAGAGAAAGGCAACAAGAGAGAGTGTGTGTGATAGACAGACAGTGAAAGAAACAAAGACAGAAAGACAGATGAATAGATACAGAGAGAGTGGGAGAGAGAGAGAGAGAGAGAGAGAGAGAGAGAGAGAGAGATGGACAGACCATGAGTGATAGGCAAAAGACAAATGGGGAGAAAAAGATAAACAGACACAAAAAAGATAGCAGAGAGAGAGAAATGTTGAAAGGTAGTCCAAGAGAGAAAGACAAAAAAAGAAACGGAGAATAACAGAGTGAGGGAAAGAGAGAACTACAGAGACACTGAGATGGAGAGAAAGAGAAAAACAATGGTGAGAGAGAGAGAGAAAGAGACAATGACAGAGAGACAGAAGGAGAGAGAGAGAATTTTTTTTAATTTTCAAAATATCATTTATTACAAAAGAACTTTAACAGACATACAAAAATATCATTGTGATATTTTTAGATTACATTAAAAGTGAATCACTTTTGAGTGAGTTTGCATGAATAAATGAAATTGAATAAATAAATAGCACACAGAAGTTTGAACAAAACATATCAATTGACATGTAATAAATTTTTAAATTGCACAATATTATCTGAGACCGCACACAAAGCATTGTTCTGACACCATATGTCTTCAAAGGTTTCAACAGCTCTCATTTCTTTATAAAAACGAAAATCAATTCAAATTCTTGATTTCACCAAAGTAGCAAAAACCAGTACAAGGTCAAACCCTGAATTGTGTTCTACCTTGTTTCTCCTGCTGACATAAATAGACATTTTAGCCTGCCCAATGATGAAATTCAGCAGTTGACACTTATTCCTTTGCTTCCTTGAGTATTTAAAACCAAAAATAAAAATTTCCATTAAAAATTGTTCATTAAAAAAAACAAAAAATCTTCTTAAAATCGAAAATAAAGACTCCAAGCATGTACAATGCATGAAAGCATGAAAAACAGTTTCTCTTTGTGTGCAAAAAGGGCAATCATGACTCACTTCAGAATTTAAAACACAAATAAAAGAATTGACAGCAACTGCACCATGTAAAACTCTCCATTGCAAATCCCCAACCCTTTTATTTAATGGAGACTTGTAAAGTGCTCTCCAGTGTGGTTTGACTTGCTGTTCTACTTGTAGAACAGCACGCCATGGTGTATCCACTCTAGCTTCAAGACACTTACTATTCAAAGATTTCACACAAAGATTATAAAATATTTTTCCGGACGCTCGATGTGGCCCCAGAAACATGACATCATTATTCAAAAAAGCATTTGAAACTTCAGAAGATACAGTAAAACATGGTATTAGATCACACTCATTAGGACTAAGTAGATCCTTTTGGTACTGATCCAGCAACCTTAAATTCCCTTCTGTCAAATGGGACTGCAGTTCTAAAAGGAATCTTACAACTACACGAATGGATCTCATTCTCAGGTGCTCAGCCACTACCTCAGGATTCTCAAAACCTGGCCCTGCCAGATTCAAGAGATCCTTCAAAGTGATGATCCCAGCCTTTAAAAACATCTCAGAAAAAGAAGGAAAATGCTTCTCGTGTGTGAAGTCCAGGAGTGAGCCATATATAAGTGACTCCTTCAGTAGCCAAAACAGAGAATCTTTATTAAGAGGTCTATAGACCTTTAAAAAGTTCCAAACCTTGAAAGTATTCCGGTAAAAAACAGGGAACTTATTTAAATCCATCATAGTAGGGTTCATCCAAAAAAGGGTTCTGTCCAATCCCAGGCCCTCAAATGTCCTCAGGATCGCACAGGCCACAACTTTCCAGCTAGAGTCTACAGTGCCATCCAGAAGTCTCTATGAATTGGAGCCTGAAGGCAAGAGATTTCCATTTACAGAAACAAGACCATGTATACATGGTCTTGTTTCTGTAAATGGAAATCTCTTGCCTTTTCTAGAGCCTTTTCTGGCCATTTTTCTTTTCCAGATTAAAAAAAATTTAGAAGGTGCATACATTAATTCTGCACTCTGGAATTGAGACCTGACCAGAGCTCCTTGTGCTTTAATGCCCAGCAAATCCATTAAAAAAATCTTTTTTATTTTTAGATTTTCCATATATAAACAATCTCCAGTGACTCCAGCTAACCTTTGGAGTTCCATTATTTCATTCTCCAAGGTTTTCATACGCTGAGCTATGTCACTCGTGACATGTAAAGTGTATTGCTGACACAACTGTTTTATTTGAACCTTGCCAAAATCCCACCATTGTTGCAGAGATTGAAAAGTAGACTTTGTGGTTCTAAAATCCCTCCAGAAAAACTTAAAAGCATCCCTAAAATGACTATCATGTAGTAAACTAGTGTTAAAATGCCAATATGCACTTTTGTGTCTGGTTGCACTTACATAAAAAGTGCAAAGCACCATACTGTGATCAGAAAATCCCACAGGTAGGATAAAACATGTTTTAAAAAAAACAAGCTGGTATTTAAAACTATAAAATCGGTCTAGTCTTGCCAGAGAAAGCATATTATCATAAGCATGAACCCACATATATTGTTTTTGATCCATGTGGAAATTTCTCCATACATCAGACAGATCATAGGAATTAATTAACTCAGTGAGCCTCTTACGAGAAGGCATATGAGGCTCCATATGATTCCTATCTATACTAAGTTCTGTACAATTAAAATCCCCACCAAGAAGTAAAAACTCTCCAGGATCACAATCCTTTAAAACACCATCTAAGATGCTTAGAAAAATCATTCTCTCACGCCTGTCTGTTGGCACACAGACACAAACAAAGACGAAAAAGTTATTCTCAAATTGTGCTCTGACTCTTAGGAGTCTACCTTTAATAAATTCATCAATCCTATACGAAGAAGGAATACAGGTCTGTGGAAAAAATAATAGCAACACCACCACTGACTGAAGTGTTGTGGCTTAAAATTGACAAACCCCCAAATTCCTTTGCCCAATCAGCACTATTATTAGTGTCTGTGTGTGTTTCTTGTACAAAAACCACATCAATGTTTTATTTTCTTTAATTATTTCAAAGAGCAAAGCCCTCTTCATACCATCTCTTGCTCCATTCAAATTTAACGAAGCAATCTTAAATTCCGGGCGGCACAGTGGTGTAGTGGTTAGCGCTGTCGCCTCACAGCAAGAAGGTCCGGGTTCGAGCCCCGTGGCCAGCGAGGGCCTTTCTGTGTGGAGTTTGCATGTTCTCCCCATGTCCGCGTGGGTTTCCTCCGGGTGCTCCGGTTTCCCCCACAGTCCAAAGACATGCAGGTTAGGTTAACTGGTGACTCTAAATTGACCGTAGGTGTGAATGTGAGTGTGAATGGTTGTCTGTGTCTATGTGTCAGCCCTGTGATGACCTGGCGACTTGTCCAGGGTGTACCCCGCCTTTTGCCCGTAGTCAGCTGGGATAGGCTCCAGCTTGCCTGTGACCCTGTAGAACAGGATAAAGTGGCTCCAGATAATGAGATGAGATGAGATCTTAAATTCCCCCATGAATAGGAAATAAAAGAAAAAATATATCAACATCTTCATTTTGAGAAAAAAACAGCATCGTAGATTTACTGACTCATTTCAGTGTTTAACAAAGCTCTTTGTGAGAAACTTACTCAGACGGTAACCCTCCTTATCTGTAAATTTCCCTTCAGCCATATATAATCTAGTTTTTACCATAAATTGATCAATGTCAGGAAAATATTCGTCAACTTTCACATTTCTCGCATTTTTGGTCTGTAACAAAAAACTCTTGATGTCTTCTACAGTATACTCGCGACTAGAGAAGCCGCTTTGACGTAGACTGCAGGTCAAGTTACATTTGGATTCACTCTCACTCTCCGCATCAGTAGAGTTGAGGTCAATCAACAGCTCTCTCCTTTTGGTCTGTGCCCCAGGACTAGATCGGTCCCTTGTCCTCTTTTTACTTTTAGGGACTTTAAATGGATTTACATCTGTTTCCATGTTTTGAACACCATCACCAGTGAAAACATTAAGCATTTCATCCAAGTTAGCGGCTGAAACCACACTACTCTGCGAACTATCAGTGACGTCCACCGAAGGTCCAACTTCGGGTTCATCTTTTTCATCTCTCACATTTCCTAAACAAACATCCTGATCGGACGGTCTAACACCGGCTTTTTCAACACTGGAAGGCTCTTGTTCAGGAGGCAGAGCCTCATTCGCACCAGCCCCTTCGTTAGCAGGTGCCTTCTTCTTACTCGCGGGGTGTTCTTCCCCGACATTCTCATTCTGCTCGTTTACCTTATCCCCATTTGCGGAGCTGTTGCACTTTTCGGGACAAGCACGCGCCAAATGGCCAGTTAGCCCACAACCAAAGCACCTCATCATATGACTAGTGGCATAAATAACATAATTAAAATCATCAACCTGCACACTCAAAGTCAAGTCCAAATCAGAGTCATGTAGTATCATACAAACATAATGCCTAAATGACACCACATGTTTCAGTAAAGGGGATTTACTAGCTATGGCAATCTTCTGATTGGAGAGACAAGTTTACCATAGCGGGCTAGTGACTGCGTTAAAATATCATCCGTGATGAAAAATGGTACATTTGAAAGGGTCACTTTCTTAGAAGGGGTAGACAACGGTAGCACCGAGGTGAAAACACCGTCAATCACCACCCCTTGCTCAACCATTAAATTTGCCAATTCTACAGTCTCCAGAAACAAAACAATTGCTTGATTCATACGAGCCGCAGACAACATTTTGTCATGCCCAACAATTTCACCTACGGCTAAGCTACAAACTTCTACGCTGGCGGTGGACGCAATCTTAATAGCGTGCCGCCGCGTGAGGGAATTAAACTTCCCTCTACCTGAGGCAGACATGCTCCCGGCTTAAGAGCAGATGCCCAGGTAAACACAAAACAAACTACACACTTCACTAAACCTAAACAAACACAAAACAAAAGCAAACACAAAACAAATAAGTAAATATTTATATATAGAGAGAGAAATAAAGAAAAGTTAGAACACAGCACGGCGGCTGCACTCAAACACTCCCTTCACTCACAACGCTCCGCCCACCCACTCCCAGCATCCACTCCGACACAGAGAGAGAGAGATGGACAAACCAAGAGAGATGGGCAAAAGACAAAAGGGGAGAAAAAGATAAACATATACAAAACGAGATAGCAGCAGATAAAAAGAGAGAGAGAGATGAAGATAGAAAGGTAGTCTAAGACAGAAGAACAAAGAAGAGAGACAAACAATGACAGAGTGAGGGAAAGAGAGAACTAGAGAGACACTGAGATGGAGACAAAGACAACAAGAGAGAGAGCGTGAGAGAGACAAAGAGAGTGACAGACAGAAGAAAAGATAAACAGAGAGAGAGAGATAGAGTACAATGCTGTCACTTTATCACAGATTGGTCTTCCTGACTGCAGCACGTTTCTCTGCTGTTACAGAGACGACCAGAACTTGTTCACCTTCGACCTGAAAACCAACCCAATAAAAGTTAAAACTGCGAGCGCAATGTGAGGTTCTGTGACACTCCGCTATAATACTTCAGCTTCAGAGTGGTTAAGTTCATCCTGACAGCCTGTTCAACAAATCAAACCCTGTGTCTACCTGCACCTTTGAACCGAGCCCTTACCTCACCAGAACAAATCTCTGTCTGACTGCCGGCACGCGTCAAATGAAATCACCTAGCTTCTGCTGTGTGTGTTTCGGGCAAAGAGCTGCTTTCATTCTTCATCTCTCACCGAGTCGAGCTGCAGTTCACAATCATGGCAGTGTTGTCATAGCACAGGTGTGACTAACAGCTTTTCATACGATCTGAGAGTTTTCACAGAAACAGCTCTCATGCTGGCAATGCGAACTAACAGCTCGCTCATCTATTCCATATTGCCTTCATTTGGAGTAAAGGTGTTGTTCTGGGGGGAAAAATTGACCACTTTTTTTCTGTGTTAGTCAATTAAAACAAAGTAGAGATAACACTGATCAGATACTCAGGAGCTGTATGGAGACGATAGGAGTAGAAAATGTTGGAATGGATTTTGGAGGACAAAAGAATTAATTTGATTTGATATCACCTGAATATAAATCAGAGGACTGTTTATAGCATAAGAACATAAAAACAGGTACACTAAGTCGCATGATCAGCTTGGCCTTACAATATCCATGTGGTCTAACACTAACAATGACAAGCAGTGACATATTCAGCAAAGCAAATGTGTGAGAGTCATGGAAATACTTCACACTAAAGGAACTCTTTTTTTTTTTTTGGAAAATATTTTTTTGTTTGTTTGTTTGTTTGTTTTTCTGCAACTGGAAATGTTTACATATAAATAAACTTGTTTGTATATGTACATATTTCCAGGTCCAAAAAAAAATCTCTTCCAAGAAAAGTGTCCTTTATTGTGAGTTATTTTAAAAAAAAAAGACTTGATTTTAGGGCGGCATGGTGGTGTAGTGGTTAGCACAGTTGCCTCACAGCAAGAAAGTCCTGGGTTTGAGCCCAGCGGCCAGTGACGGCCTTTCTGTGTGGAATTAGTATGTTCTCCCCGTGTCTGAATGGGGGTGCTCTGGTTTCCCCCAAAGACATGCAGGTTAGGCTAATTGGTGGTTCTAAATTGACCGTGAGTGTGAATGGTTGTTTGTCTCTGTGTCAGCTCTGTAATAACTTGGCGACTTGTCCAGGGTGTACCCTGCCTCTTGCCCATAGTCAGCTGGGATAGGTTCCAGCTTGCCTGTGATCCTGTAGGACAGGATGAGCAGCTACAGATGATGGATGGATGGACTTGATTTTATTTTTAATTAGGATTGTTTTTATTATAATTACACCTGATTATATTTAATTCTATTTGCAATAAGAGATTTTTGTTTGGGCGGCACGGTGGTGTAGTGGTTAGCGCTGTCGCCTCACAGCAAGAAGGTCCTGGGTTCGAGCCCCGGGGCCGGCGAGGGCCTTTCTGTGTGGAGTTTGCATGTTCTCCCCGTGTCCGTGTGGGGGTGCTCCGGTTTCCCCCACAGTCCAAAGACATGCAGGTTAGGTTAACTAGTGACTCTAAATTGACCATAGGTGTGAATGTGAGTGTGAATGGTTGTCTGTGTCTATGTGTCAGCCCTGTGATGACCTGGCGACTTGTCCAGGGTGTACCTCGCCTTTCGCCCGTAGTCAGCTGGGATAGGCTCCAGCTTGCCTGCGACCCTGTAGAAGGATAAAGCGGCTTGAGATAATGAGATGAGATGAGATTTTTGTTTGAAAGTTTTGAACTGAATAAAAAAGCCATGTTTTTGTGTCATGGATTTAGCTTTTTGGGTTTTTTTTTTTCCCACTTGTTGCATAGGACCAAGGGAGACAGAGGCTACGTCCACATTAATACATTTTAGTTTTAAAACGAAAACAATCTCCACCCAGGTGAGCATTTTAACTCTATCAGAAATAATCTCTTTCTACACTAACACACTTGAAAATGCACATCGCATAACCTTTCACGTACGCTGGGCATGCACGCGATGGTATAAACAGCTGATGCAGTTTGTTTTCTTCAGGAAAAGAGTCATGTTATAGGAGTGTCATTGAGTCAAGGAAGGATACGTTGTGACGTCGTGACTGATAAAACCCAATGAGGAAGCGAATGTGGGTGTCTGCGTTATTGTTTCCAAGCATCTCTGTTTTCACCCATCGACACTAAAATGCTACCCTGGAGTTTTTCACATCAAGCGAGGCCTGGAGTGTTTCCAAAAGTTTCTGCTTTTGGGGCTTGAAAACTCCGGAGTAGTGTGGACACAAAAGGGATAGGTTTTAAAACTAAAATGTATAAATGTGGGCGTAGGCAGAAAAAGACAAAGGGACAGACAGACACGAATACAGACACATCAGAGAAAGAGATGGTGAAAATATTTAGAGAGAGACATATAGAAAGAAAGATGGAAAGACAGAGCTACACATCTAAAGAGAGAGAGAGATGAAGAAAGAGAGATGGAGAGAAAGACAGAGCCAGACATATAAAGAGAGAGACAGAAAAGAGAGAGAGAGAGACGTAGAAAGAGAAATGGAGAGAAAGACGGCCAGAGAGAGTAAGACCGATCCAGAGAGAGAGAGAGATAAAGAGAGAGAGAGAGAATGAGAGAGAAACTTATAGAAAGAGAGATGGAGAGAAAGACAGAGCCAGACATATAAAGAGAGAGAGAGAGAAACATGTAGAAAGATAGATGGAGAGAAAGACAGGCAGAGAGAGTAAGACAGAGAGAGAGAATGACTGACAGATGATTGCAGACAAAAAGAGACAGAGAGAGAACAGACAGAAACAGAGATACCGTAAAACACTCGAGCTGTAATTTTCCAGTATTTTTAAGTGCTTCAGTTTAAAAAAAATAAAGCTTTGTAGTTTTTTAAGAAAAAAAATATTGCATGAGTCCTGATAATATCATATCAGAAAAGAAGCTGCTGTATCGTGCCATCTCTCCAAACTCCACTCGAGAAGCTCTGTGCACATGGAGCTTTAGTGAAGTGGATAGAGTGGCATCTGGGCTTGTGGAGTGTGTTAAGAATTTACTCCCCCAGCACTCCATCATTATCCCAATATCACATACAGACACATACACACACACCCTTGCTGGAGGATGATGAATTGAGTTCATCTCACTCTAGTGATTGCTGTGGAAGCCATGTGGTGCTCTTTGTCTCTGTACAATGTGATAGACATAGACGCGATCCCCCCCCCCCCACACACACACACACACACACACACGAGGAAAAGAAAGTTGATCTGAGAACTGAACACAATTTTCAGGAAGTACAACACGATAAAGCCCTGGTCTGTGTTACAAATATAATTTCAAAGATGTGCCACGCTTTTTGTTTGATTTAATCCAATAAACTAATTCATTTTATCTTTAACAAATGTAAATTAACAAAGGACAATATGAATCAAGTTAATAATGCGTGTACGAGTGGAACATATGGTCCTCTTTATTAGCGTTCTCTGTCAATCCTCATTTCCAACATGACATGTTTCTCAAAAAACATCCTTTTTTTCAGAAAGTGTTGAGCAGAGAGAAACAGTTGGGTTCCTTTACAGCGGTTTGTTTGCAGATTTGTACGTATTTAACGTTTTGTTCACGCGTGCCAGGAAAAGTTCACAGCTTCATTTCACTGCCAAGCTGAAAGCAGACTGACAGGCAAATGATGTTTCTGACAGGAAAGAGAGAGAATTTCGGTTTCCCTTCACAGCACCGGATCAGGCAAAAAAGAAACATCAGCGTGGCTCACTCAAAAAGACATGTCTTCTTCCAGTGTCAATCAAAATCTCATCGGACGCCAATCACACGCTGCTGGGTGTAGGCACACATGGCACGCTCGCTGCTTATGAATGGAGGCCTCATTGCTGCCACAGTATGTGACTGTGTTATCT
Organism: Neoarius graeffei; assembly: GCF_027579695.1. Taxonomy (NCBI): domain Eukaryota; kingdom Metazoa; phylum Chordata; class Actinopteri; order Siluriformes; family Ariidae; genus Neoarius; species Neoarius graeffei. The sequence continues at coordinate 23,357,980 of NC_083584.1, read as the reverse complement.
CAAAGGGTACACACTTCGAACAGATGGCATGACTTTGACAAGAAGGATAATCTAAACATTTTATTTAGGTCTCATCGTTAGCCTCAAGGTATAGCATTTTATTCCAATTTATGATTGTTTGCATGCACATATTTTCATGTATGGCAGTGTCGTAGTCAAGACACTAAACCTCGAGTCCAAGTCCAGTCTCGAGTCCCCAGTGTTCAAGTCTGAGTCAAGTTCAAGTCTCATCTCATTCTCTAGCCGCTTTATCCTTCTACAGGGTCACAGGCAAGCTGGAGCCTATCCCAGCTGACTATGGGCGAAAGGCGGGGTACACCCTGGACAAGTCGCCAGGTCATCACAGGGCTGACACATAGACACAGACAACCATTCACACTCACATTCACACCTACGGTCAATTTAGAGTCACCAGTTAACCTAACCTACATGTCTTTGGACTGTGGGGGAAACCGGAGCACCCGGAGGAAACCCACGCGGACACGGGGAGAACATGCAAACTCCGCACAGAAAGGCCCTCGCCGGCCATGGGGCTCGAACCCGGACCTTCTTGCTGTGAGGCGACAGCGCTAACCACTACACCACCGTGCCGCCCAAGTTCAAGTCATGAAAAAAAATTTCAAGTTGAATCCAAGTCAAGTCCATTATTGATCCAAATCGAGTCCGAGAACAAGACTCCAACGGCACCATTTGATGGTGGCTGTTGCTGCCTTTATGTGAAACCGTCTCTGCTACTGTGTTGGACTAACGTTACTGCTCGACTGCCCCATTTTAGTTAATAGGCTACAAATAAAAAGTCTGTCTATCGCTCAGCAAGCCCTGCCTACTATCAGCAGGGCAAATAACATGAGAGAGGGTTAACACTAGCTAGTTCATTGGTCAGCAAGCAAGACCCACTATCAACAGAGCATTGACCATAGCGTGTCACTTCCTTCTCTGGGTGGAGTCTTGCCAAATGCCAATTGAAGTTCGAGGTTGTCCCCGTCGTCTCCTCAATAGTTCTGCTACATATGGAACACATAGCAGTGCATTTTTTCCTACTGCACGAGAAGTCTGTATAAGCAAAGTGGACAATCCTAGGGGCGTTCTCTCCAGGCATTTTAGCACCATTGATGTTAGATTGTTCCTGAACATGATGTATGAACAGGTGAATGTGCATTCTTTTGCACAAAATTGGTATAAACATTAATGTAGATATAAATACCTTATCTGCGATAACCTGGCGACTTGTCCAGGGTGTAACCCGCCTCTCACCCATAGTCAGCTGGGATAGGCTCCAGCTTGCCTGCGACCCTGTAGAACAGGATAAGAGGCTACAGATAATGGATGGATGGATGGATGGATGGATAAATACCTTATGCCAAATTATTATGGCATGTTACAAAGAATAAATAAAAAATCCGAGTCCTCGTCTCCAATTTACGAGTCCGAATGCAGTTAATGCACGAGTCCGAGTCCAAGTCTGAGTCATCACTGCTCAAGTCCAAGGTAAGGCAAGGCAAGGCAAGTTTATTTATATAGCACATTTCATACACAATGGCAGTTCAATGTGCTTTACAGAAGCAAAAACAAAAACAGTAAACAATAGAGAAATAAAATTACATAAAATAATTTTATTTTTAATCTAAAACAATTAATTAAAAGAATTAAAAGAAAATAATAAGAATTAAACAACAGTAGAAATAAAATAATAAAATGCCAAAAAGAAAAAAGGAGAAAAAGAAAAAGAAACCAGCGGAATAAAATAGAATAAATTAAAGTAAATTTAAAACATGCAGAGAAAGTAAAGATTTAAAAAAATGTAAAAAATATTAATTATTTAACAGAAAGCATCTGAAAACAGCTTGGTCTTTAACCTAGATTTGAAGCTGCCAACAGCAGGAGCATTTTTAATGTCCTCTGGCAGTTGGTTCCATAGATGTACTGCATAGTAGCTAAAAGCTGCTTCACCACACTTTGTTTTAACAACTGGTTTTAATAGTAAATTTTTCTGTTGCGATCTGGTAGATCTGATTGGGTTAGGCCGCTGCAACATATCAGAGAGGTAATTGGGCCCTGTACCATTTAGAGATTTATACACCAGCAGCAATGCTTTAAAGTCAATTCTGTAGCTTACTGGAAGCCAGTGAAGGGACCTTAGAATTGGAGTAATGTGCTCTGTTCTTTTTGTTCGTGTGAGAACCCTAGCCGCTGCATTTTGAACCAGCTGAAGTCGTTTGATGGTCTTTTTTGGCAGACCTGTGAAAAGGCCATTGCAGTAATCAACCCTACTAGAGATGAAGGCATGTATTAGTTTTTCCAGATCATTTTTTGACATAAGTCCTCTTAGTTTGGAAATGTTTTTTAGGTGATAAAATGCCATTTTAGTGATTGCTTTCATGTGACTGTCAAAGTTTAGCTCGCTGTCAATGAAAACACCAAGATTTTTAACCATTTCTTTAGTTTTAATCCCTTTTGTGTCAAGAATAGTGGTAATCCTGAGTCTTTCATCTTTTTTCCAAATAGAATTACTTCTGTTTTATCTGTGTTCAACTGAAGAAAATTTTGTGACATCCAGCTATTGATTTGATCGATGCACTGGTAGAGACATTCAAGGGGGTCATAGTCATTTGGTGATAGAGCAAAATAAATTTGGGTATCATCTGCATAGCAGTGATACAAAATTGAATTTTTATTGATAATTTGCCCAAGTGGGAGCATATAAAGGTTGAAAAGTAATGGTCCAAGAATCGACCCCTGGGGGACACCACAGGTCAAGGGCATTGACGTTGAGGAACAATTTCCCAGGGTAACAAAGAAGCTTCTATCTTTTAAGAATGATTTTAACCAATTGATAACTTTACCAGTCAATCCAACCCAGTGTTCAAGTCGATATAGCAGTATGTTGTGATCAACAGTATCAAAAGCTGCACTGAGGTCCAGTAATACCAGGACCGATGTTTTGCCTGCATCAGTATTAAGACGTATGTCATTTATAACTTTAATCAACGCTGTTTCAGTGCTATGATTGGCACGAAATCCTGACTGAAAATTATCAAAATGGCTGTTTGATATCAAGAAGGCAGTTAATTGATTGAAGACAATTTTTTCCAGGATTTTCCCGATGAATGGTAGATTTGATATTGGCCTGTAGTTATTTAACACTGAAGGATCTAGATTATTTTTTTTAAGAAGGGGCTTTACAACAGCTTTTTTTTAGGGACACAGGAACAACGTCAAGTCACAAGTCCTTAAAATTAGGGCACGAGTTGGACTTGAGTCTGAATCCTGGACTTGAGTACTACAAGCCTGGTTTGTTTCATTTATTATGGCTTACTGTTAGCTAGTTCATTGGTCAGCAAGCAAGACCCACTATCAACAGAGCATTGACCATAGCGTGTCACTTTCTTCTCTGGGTGGAGTCTTGCCAAATGACGATTGAAGTTCGAGGTTGTCCCCGTCATCTCCTCGATAGTTCTTCTACAACCCCGATTCCAAAAAAGTTGGGACAAAGTACAAATTGTAAATAAAAACGGAATGCAATAATTTACAAATCTCAAAAACTGATATTGTATTCACAATAGAACATAGACAACATATCAAATGTCGAAAGTGAGACATTTTGAAATTTCATGCCAAATATTGGCTCATTTGAAATTTCATGACAGCAACACATCTCAAAAAAGTTGGGACAGGGGCAATAAGAGGCTGGAAAAGTTAAAGGTACAAAAAAGGAACAGCTGGAGAACCAAATTGCAACTCATTAGGTCAATTGGCAATAAGTCATTAACATGACTGGGTATAAAAAGAGCATCTTGGAGTGGCAGCAGCTCTCAGAAGTAAAGATGGGAAGAGGATCACCAATCCCCCTAATTCTGCGCCAACAAATAGTGGAGCAATATCAGAAAGGAGTTTGAGAGCGTAAAATTGCAAAGAGTTTGAACATATCATCATCTACAGTGCATAATATCATCAAAAGATTCAGAGAATCTGGAAGAATCTCTGTGCGTAAGGGTCAAGGCCGGAAAACCATACTGGGTGCCTGTGATCTTCAGGCTCTTAGATGGCACTGCATCACATACAGGCATGCTTCTGTATTGGAAATCACAAAATGGGCTCAGGAATATTTCCAGAGAACATTATCTGTGAACACAATTCACCGTGCCATCCGCCGTTGACAGCTAAAACTCTATAGGTCAAAGAAGAAGTCATATCTAAACATGATCCAGAAGCGCAGACATCTTCTCTGGGCCAAGGCTCATTTAAAATGGACTGTGGCAAAGTGGAAAACTGTTCTGTGGTCAGACGAATCAAAATTTGAAGTTCTTTATGGAAATCAGGGACGCCGTGTCATTCAGACTAAAGAGGAGAAGGACGACCCAAGTTGTTATCTGCACTCAGTTCAGAAGCCTGCACCTCTGATGGTATGGGGTTGCATTAGTGCATGTGGCATGGGCAGCTTACACATCTGGAAAGACACCATCAATGCTGAAAGGTATATCCAGGTTCTAGAGCAACATATGCTCCCATCCAGATGACGTCTCTTTCAGGGAAGACCTTGCATTTTCCAACATGACAATGCCAAACCACATACTGCATCAATTACAGCATCATGGCTGTGTAGAAGAAGGGTCCGGGTACTGAACTGGCCAGCCTGCAGTCCAGATCTTTCACCCATAGAAAACATTTGGCACATCATAAAACGGAAGATACGTAAAAAAAGACCTAAGACAGTTGAGCAACTAGAATCCTACATTAGACAAGAATGGGTTAACATTCCTATCCCTAAACTTGAGCAACTTGTCTCCTCAGTCCCCAGACATTTACAGACTGTTGTAAAGAGAAAAGGGGATGTCTCACAGTGGTAAACATGGCCTTGTCCCAACTTTTTTGAGATGTGTTGCTGTCATGAAATTTAAAATTACCTAATTTTTCTCTTTAAATGATACATTTTCTCAGTTTAAACATTTGATATGTCATCTATGTTCTATTCTGAATAAAATATGGAATTTTGAAACTTCCACATCATTGCATTCCATTTTTATTTACAATTTGTACTTTGTCCCAACTTTTTTGGAATCGGGGTTGTACATATGGAGCACATAGCAGTGCATTTTTTCCCACTGCACGAGAAGTCTGTATAAGCAAAGCGGACAATCCTAGGGGCGTTCTCTCCAGGCATGTTAGCGTCATTAACCTTAGTTTGTTCCTGAACATAACGTATGACCAGGTGAATGTGCATTCTCTTATGCAAAATTAGTATAAAAATTTATGTAGATATAAATATCTTTTGCCAAATTATTATGGCATGTTACAAAAAAATTAAGAAAAAATCCAAGTCCTCGTCTCCAATTTACAAGTCCGAATGCAGTTAATGCATGAATCTGAGTCCAAGTCTGAGTCATCAGTGCTCAAGTCCAAGTCAAGTCACGAGTCCTTAAAATTATAGCACGAGCCAGACTTGAGTCTGAGTCCTGGATTCGAATACTACAAACCTGATGTATGGAGGAAAAAAGAAAATCATTTTTTCATTTTCTATGCTGCTTATCCATTGTGGGTTGCAGGTGAGTTGGAGCCAATCCCAGCTGACATCGAGCGAGAAGCAGGGAACACCCTGGACAGGTCGCCAGTCCACCACAGGGCTAACACAGAGAGACAGACAGACACTCACCCTCAAAAGAAAATCAGTAGGAAAAAAATTTATCTCCAAAAAAATAAAGATTCAAAATCTGAATGTGTCATCTAACAAACCAACAGTCTTTAAGTCTTCAACATGAAGCAAAGTCAACATTTATTGATTCATCTTCAGTATGCACTTTATCCTGGTCAAGGACATGATGGATCTGGAGTTGGTCCCAGGAATAATGGATGTCGACACCCTGGATGGGATCCCAGTACCCTGCAGGACTTTCATGCACTTACTATTCACACCCAGGTGCAATTTAGAGTAACTGATCCACCTACAGTTTTGAGAGCTAGGAGAAAACCAGAAAAGCTGAATAAAAACCAATTTGGACACAATAGAAGATGAGAAACTCCCCAGTAAGGCAAGCTCAGGATCAAACCTGGACCTGTGAGGAGGAAAATCCATCACGCTACCATAAAGTCAACAGAAAAAAATATTAATCAAATAATACCATGCGCTGAGAGGCTTCGGTTGAAGTTATGGATTCTCTGAGGTGATTGGCATTGTACTGTTTTGTGAGGGGCGTAGCCCTGAAGAGAATCCATAATTTCTGGTGCCTCTTGGTGCATGGTATATTTGATTTATATCCCTCGTCAAAAAAATTCCAAACTAAAAGTGCTAAGATTGAATCTCGGCATAAACTCACTGGAGGCAGCCATGTTTGTTGTTCATGTCGGAGCAACCTTTGACCTGCGTATGTGCAATGGACCATGCTATCACGTACCTCGCTACATATGATTATGATATGTAGATCTACACACACAGAAATGCTCGCAGAGACACAGCTGTGACTCAAGTTGGCTGTATAGCTTCAAATTGTGACGCCAGTTCATGGTATATCCAGGATATACCATGACTGACCCACACCATATCCATTTTTTAATTTTGACGTTACAATGGTGGAACTATTTTATGTCAGGTGAGCCATCCTTGCCTAATTCCTGCATGGGAATGTTTTGATGAGGGATATAATTATATTTATTATATTTATTCTATCCACATTCACTGGATATGAGCAATTGTGCACTCTGATTGGCTACTCTACTACTCGGCTATTAGCTCATATATCGTGAGTATAGAAAAACAAAATGGTGGAGCGTGTTGCTGAACCAACCGAGGACGAAATAAAAACTCTGCTCGAAAACAAAACCCCAAAAAATACAATAAAAGCAACAAAATATGGTATAAAAGTATTTGATGGTAAGAACGTATCTTTTTTTATTTTTCAAGAATTATTATTATTTCATTTTTCACAAATTCCTACTGTCATTTCACCGGTTTGTTTACATTCTAAGTGAAAATGATTTTGTTGGACATTTTGTATAAAGTTTTTATTTATCGAATTTGCAAAAAATAAAAATGCTCTGTTTCTCAAAATACAGTGAATGTGGCTAGAATAAAACGGTTAGTCCACTCAATCTTGTTGCATATGGCTTATAGCCAACTCGGTGCTACGCACCTCATCGGCTATCAGCTCATGTACAACTTGATTTTATGGAATAACTGTTATATACACAGTACCAGTCAAAAGTTTGGACACACCTACTCATTCATAGATCTTTCTGGGTTTTGACTATTTTCTACAATGTAGAACAATACTGAAGACATCAAAACTATGAAATGATATATGGAACATGCACTCACTGGCCACTTTATTAGGAACACCCATCCACGTGCTGTTTTCTGCAGTTCTCTGATCAGCCGATCCCTTGACAGCAGCACAATATTTAAAATCATGCAGATACAAATCAAGAGTGTCAGTTAATGTTCAAACATCAGAATGGGAAAAATTGTTATCTCAAAGTGTGACTTTCACTGTGGCATGGGTGTTGGTTTGAGCCATATGGACTGGTTTGAGTATTTCAGAAACTGCTGATCTCCTGGGGTTTTCACACACATACAACAGTCCCTCGAGTTTACACAGAATGGTGCAAAAAACAAAAAGCATTGAGTTAACTGCAGTTATTGTGCTATTGACATAACAATCTGTGTTATTTGTCTCAGTCTTCAATTAAAAAAGACAGTTAATAGCATAGTTATAAAACACATGTATCAAGTTAAAAAAATGGTCAAGGATAGATAGATAGATAGATAGATAGATAGATAGATAGATAGATAGATAGATAGATAGATAGATAGATAGATAGATAGATACTGTAATTGGGAAATTGTAGATTTCACAACAAGATCTATAACTATAGAAAACTCATCAAGTTTAGAAGAGATATAAAATGTTGATTTAAATACTTTTATAAATACTACTGAACATTTTTGTCATAAATAACATCTCTCAGACACAACATGTTAAATGTCGTGCTGCTTTAAATTCAATATTTTTCTCATTTTGTCCTGAGGGTATACAATGTTTTGCACTTGACTTTAAACACAAGCATGTTGGAATGATAAAAAATGACCTGACCTGGAGGAAAAGTTAGAGAAGTAACTTTAGACATAAAGCAGGCCAGTGGTGAAAAGTGTCTCCATTGAGGATAATTCGTAGCACCATGTGTATGTGGGTTGGGTGTATGATTACATTACTGTAAATTGTGGTTTGGGTTGGGAACCGCTGAAACCAGCGTCCCACTGTGGCCGTGTAAACACAGCCCAGGGAGATGCTGTGAGGAAGAGTCTCTCTCTCTCTCTCTCTCTCTCTCTGAATCGATTGAGGTCTGTGGTGGAGAAATACAAAGGTTAAGGGAGTAGATTCAGCGATGTACAATGACCTGCCCACCCACACCTAAAAATATCACTTTCTCCTGATCTCAGGGATCACCGAAGGAAAAAACTGATCTGGAAATCTGTTCTAAGACAAAAACTGGAAAAAAGCTGAACACTTTCTTCTTGAAGTGGGAATCTAAATTCGATTTGACTTCATTTCATGATGCCATGAGATGCACGGTAATACACTTTTGCTTTGTTGGTTAGAGAAGCAGCTTTGGGACCAAAAGGTTGCCGGTTCGATTCCCTGGACCAGCAGGAATGGCTGAAGTGCTCTTGAGCAAGGCACCTAACCCCCAACAGCTCCCCAGGTTTCTCTGGGTATGTTGTATGTTGCTCTGGATAAGAGTGTCTGCTAAATGCCATTAATATAATGTAATGGGTCTTTTGTTGTTGTTTTTTATTTCCTGCAGCCCAGCAGTTCCCAAACTGGGAGCAACACAGGGGACTTGGAAAGTCTCGAAATGTATGTCATTACTTAGTTATTTTCAGTTTTTCCAAAATTATCAAATTTGTTTCAGCCCATTTTTTCTTTTTATACCACTTTTTTTCCAATTTATTAATAAAGGCTATATTCACAAAGTACTTTTTAACCATTTATAGTTACATTTAATGTTGTGGAATTACATTACACAACCTGCTCTAACCTGTTATTCCCTCACCAGCATCTTTTTATTCTCTCAAAGTTAATAAGATGATAAATAATTACTAAAAAAATTGTAAAACTTAAAGTTGTCCTGAAGATTTTTTTTTTTTTGTAGCAGAAAACATGCTCATTGTTGCAAAGCACTGACACTGAAGACTTGTTCTATGTTAAATAAACTTTTCTATATAGGCAACTTTACAATATCTTATACATATTTTTTCCATTTTTAAAATAACAAATCGTTGATAAAATTCATTAATTATTACACTTAGGTTATTTGTAGTGTCTCCCAAACAAGTCTAACTTCTGACCAATCAGATACAAGAGTTCAACAGCACTGTGGCATCAAATTAAATACAGGTCAAACCCATTATAATTAAAACAATAATTCCTAACTGCTGATACATTGTGATTGTTTTTCTCTCATGACCACTTGCTGTTTTTCAAATATAATATTAAAATTTTCATTTAAAAAGGGGGCTTATTTAGCATTGGGTGATATGATCATAAATATTTATATCAATAGATTACATAACTATAATTTTCTAAGAGCATCAAGTTTATCATTCTGTCAGTAATTGCACCAAAAATCTAAGTTCAGAGCAGCCTCCAAACATGGCCGCGATGGACTACAATTCCCAAGCGCTACAGCACCCCTGCTCCCCTGTATATTGACCACACACCTATTTCCCATTTCCCAGTAATTAGCCTCACTATTTAAGCACTACTCAGACAAACAGACCTCACGAAGTATCGCTCAATTTTTACCACTTGACCGTATTGAGCCGTTGTTTCCTGTTCCAGTATTCCCATGACTCTGACCTAATTTCTGTTTATTTCTGACTCCGACCTTAGTCTAGTCTCTGATAATCCGTTTGTACATCAGCCAGCCCTTGCCTGATCCTGAATTTGTCTTCTGGATTACAATTTGGAATTGGCTGCCAGTTTGTGACACACCCGCTCTCCCCTGCGCTTGCATCTGTAAGTGCCTGCATCCTGACAGCATACTTCACCACCATGGATGCAGCAAAGGAGGCGAAGCAAACTGCTCTTAATGCGCAGGGACGACTGTTGGGAGAACACCAGCAGATGTTAATGAGCTAAATACTCAAATATCACAACTAACAGCTGCTGTCTCGCAGGCCCTCCTGACATGTCCCACGTCCTCTACAAGTACTGCCACAATGGTCCCTTGACTTGAAAAATTTTCTGGAGAGGTATCAGAATATAAAGGCTTCCTTCTTCAGTGTCCATTGTACAGTACTTCACTACCCTCATGGGTGCCACTGAAGAACAGAAAATCACATAATTCATTAACCTTCTCACTGGCAAAGCAATGACGTGGGCTAGTGCTGTATGGAAGCATGGCGGTGAGCACACAACCTCATATGATCGCTTCACTGAGTTATTTAAAAGAGTGTTTGATTATCAGCCCGAGGGAGTGGAAGTCAGAGAAAGGCTACTCACAATCCAGCAAGGGGAGAGGAGAGTGACCAGATATGCACTGGAGTTCAGTATGCTAGTGGTTGGAAGTGGGTGGAATGAACTAGTACTCAAAGCCACCTTTTGCCAGGGTCTGAACCCTAATGTCCTCACTTAATTGGCATGTCATGATGAACACTTGTCACTGGACTCCTTAATTGATCTGGTCATCAGACTGGACCATCTGCTCCACAACCAACCCTCCTTTCAACACTCACAAGTTCTTCCACAACCTCCACAAACCCCCATGCTGATGGAGGTCTCCAATACTCACATGCCTTGGTCTGAGAGAGGAAGAAGGGGGCGAGAGGGGTGATGTTTCTACTGTGGAGGACAGGGTTATCTCCTAGCACAATGTCCAGTTTGACCACCTAACCCTAGAAAATCGGGCCATCCTCAACACGAGTCCAGCTCTGACAGCCCGCTGAGTCACAGAATGACTTTTGTACCACAGTCTCTTAAACTTCATGTTTTACTGAAACTATCAGACTCGATCCATGTTCTTTCTGACTTCATAGACTCCAGGGCAGATGTCAATTTCATTGATCACGAGGTTGTCCAGAGCCTCAACCTGCCCACAGAAGGACTCCAATGCCCAGCAAACCTAAAGGCCATTGATGACAGACCCATTGGGGGAGGGCTCACCACTACTCACACAGCACCCATAGAAATTCAGGTTGGGGCCCTTCGTGTTGAACACATTTCCCTGTTCATCACACATACTGCTCACCTAGCCATTGTTTTGGGTTTCCCCTGGTTACAACACCATGATCCACTCATCTCCTGGCAGCATCATGAAATCCTGCAATGGTCTCAATTGTGTTTCCACAAATGCCTGCAACTTCCATGAGTCAGCCTGGCTTCCACTTCCATAGAGAGCCCCTCACCTGGGGCATTGAACATGTCCCTGTCTGTTATCACCAACTCAAAGAAGTGCTTAGCAAGGGTAAAGCCAGTGGCCTACCTCCTCACCATCCCTAGAACTGTGCCATAGATCTCCTCCTGGGCATGACCCCTCCACACAATCACATTTATCTGTTATCCATTGCAGAACAAAAAGTTATGGAAGAATATGTCCAGGAAGCACTGAAACAGGATTACATCCATCCATCCACTTCTCTAGCATCAGCCAGCTTCTTTTTTTGTGGAGAAGAAAGAAGGGGGTCTGCACCCTTGCATTGATTACCAAGAGTTAAATTAGATCACCATTAAGTATCCCTATCCACTTCCACTTGTGCTGGCAGCCCTAGAACAGCTTAAAGAAGTCAGTATATTCACAAAACTGGACCTGCAGAGTGCATAAAACCTGGTTAGAATCCATCAAGGTGACTAGTGGAAGACTGCCTTCAGTACCACCTCCAGGCACTTTGAATATTGTGTGATGCCATATGGGCTTTCTTGCGCTCCAAGTGTCTTCCAATGTTTAATCAATGACATTCTCTGTGACATGTTAGGATGGTATGTTATTGTGTACACTGATGACATTCTAATCTATTCCCCCAGTGAAACCACTCACCACCAACATGTCACCTCAGTGCTCACTTGGATCCTAGACAATCAACTCTATGTAAAAGTGTGAGTTCCATATAACTTGAATTTCATTCCTTGAATACATCAGCAGTGCAGAATGCATGAGCATGGATGCAAACAAGGTCTCAGCAGTCACCTCCTGGCCTACACCCTCTACCATCAAAGAGCTTCAAATTTTCCTGGGATTCACAAACTTTTCTCATAGGTTCATCAGAGGGTTTAGTGTCATCGCAGCTCCTCTTACCGCTCTGCTTAAAAAAAGGACTCAGACGCCTCCAGTGGAAACAGGCCATGGAGGAAGCTTTCGAACATCTCAAGGCCATGTTCACCTCAGCACCTATCCTCCAACACTCCGATCCCACTAAACCCTTCACTATAGAAGTAGATGCTTCAGAGACTGGGGTGGGAGGGGTATTGTCCCAGCGCTTTGGGAAGAAACCTAAGCTGCACCTCATATTCTTCTTTTCCAAGAAAATTTCACCAGAAGAACAAAATTATGACATCAGTAACCGAGAACTTCTTGCAATCAAACTGAATCTACTGTAGAAGAATGGAAACATTGGCTAGAGGGCACCACCCATGTATTTACCATCCTTACAGACCACAAGAACCTAGAATACCTCAAAACAGCCAAATAATTAAACCCACATCAAGCCAGATGGGCATTATTCTTCACTCAATTTCAGTTTCCCGTTTCCTATCATCCTGGTTCCAAAAAATATTAAGGCCAACACTCTCTCTAGACTTCACATAACTTCAAGTCTCAGCCAAGAGCTGACTCCCATCTTGCCCCCCAACTGTTTTGTCAGTGCAATCACATGGGAAATAGATAAAGCCATAGCTCAGGCCCAGCCATGTGACCTTCCTGACACCTGCCCTCCTGGCCTCATGTATGTCCCACTGCAGTTCCAAGGACAGCTCATCACCTGGGCTCATTCATCCCCAGCAATGGGACACCCAGATAGTCAGAGAACATATCAGCTCCTGCAAAATAAGTATTGGTGAGAAAATACGATATCAGAAATTAACCAGTTTGTTTCCTCCTGTTCCACCTGTGCCCAAGCTAAAGTATGTCGAGCTTTTTTATCACAGACCTACCCAAGTCACAAGGCAATATGGTTATCATGGTGACCATCAACTGATTCTCCAAGGCAATGCAATTTATTCCCATGCCTGGGTTACCCACAGCATTTGAAACCACAGAATTCCTCTTCTCCCACATCTTCCAGTACTATGGCATCCCAGAAGACATAGTTAGTGGCAGAGACCCTCAGTTTATGCCCAGGGTCTGGACCAGCTTCATGAATAAACTAGGGGTCTCAGTAAGTCTGACCTCGGGATACCACCTGTAATCCAATGGCCAAGTGGAATGTGTGAATCAGGAGATTGGGTGCTTTTTGAGGGTATTTTGTATGTAGAGCCCTGGAGGACTGGTCACAGTTCATCCCATGGGTCGAGTATGCTCAAAATTCAATCAAGCACTCAGCCACCCAGTTCACGCCATTCCAGTATATCCTTGGATATCAGCCACCACTGTTCCCATGGGAAGATTCACCCACACAGATTCTGGCCACTAACTCCTGGTTCCGGAGGAGTGAACAGGTGTGGGAGGGAGTTCATCAACACTTCAAACAGGTAGCTAGCAGGTACAAGTGCTATGCGGACAAACACAGAGGGGACACACCTGTATACTCACCCAGTAATCAGATTTGGGTGTCCACTAAAGACTTGCCGAACCCAAGACATGCTGTCAGCTCCAAGCTCATTACATTGGCCCTTTCAAGATACTCAGCAGAATCAATGAGATGTCCTACAAATTAGAACTACCACCATGTTGCTGCATAGCACCCACCTTTCATGTATCATGCCTCAAACCTGTCATCCAAGGTCCTTTAGCCACCAACACACCAGACAGTGAACCTCCACTACTCCTAGAACCAGCAAGAGAACCAATACACTAAGTTTGCAAGATTCTCAACTCCCATCGCAGACAAGGCAGTCTGGAGTATCTTGTGGACTGGGAGGAGTACAGCCCGGAGGAACAATGCTGGGTTCCCACAAAGGACATCCTAGACTCACTCCTCACACAAGAGTTTCACAGCCAACATCTCGATAAACCAGCTCCCAGGAAAAAAGTTCACCCTAAGAAAGAGATCGCTCCCAGAGTGAGTGCCTCAGGGGGGTTTAGTCAGTAATAGCACTGAAAATCTAAGTTCAGAGCAGCCTCCAAACATGGCCATGGTGGACTACAATTCCCAAGCATCACAGCACCCCTCCTCCCCTGAATATTGACCACACACCTGTTTCCCATTTCCCAGGAATTAGCCTCGCTATTTAAACACTATTCAGACAAACAGACCTCGTGAAGTATCGCTCAGTGTTTACCACTTGACTGTACCGAGCCGTTGTTTCCTGTTCCAGTATTCCCATGACTCTGACCTCATTTCTGTTTATTTCCAACCTCAATCTTAGTCTAGTCTCTGATAATCCATTCATACATCAACCGACCCTTGCCTGACCCTGACTTCGTCTTCTGGATTGCGCATTAGAATTGGCTGCCAGTTTGCAACACACCCACTCTCCCCTGCGCCTGCATCCTGACACATTAATTTCTAATTATATTGTTTTTGGGATATTGAAACTCAATAGTTTTTTTCTCTTTTCCTTTGTTAAAATAAAAGGCTAAATAAAAATCACTCATCAATTTTTTTGGAAAAGCTCAGTAAAATTAAGTATCATAATATAGTACAAGGCGGCACGGTGGTGTAGTGGTTAGCGGTCGCCTCACAGCAAGAAGGTCCAGGTTCGAGCCCCGTGGCTGGCGAGGGCCTTTCTGTATGGAGTTTGCATGTTCTCCCCGTGTCTGCGTGGGTTTCCTCCGGGTGCTCCGGTTTCCCCCACAGTCCAAAGACATGCAGGTTAGGCTAATTGGTGACTCTAAATTGACCGTAGGTGTGAATGTGAGTGTGAATGGTTGTCTGTGTCTATGTGTCAGCCCTGTGATGACCTGGCGACTTGTCCAGGGTGTACCCCGCCTTTTGCCCGTAGTCAGCTGGGATAGGCTCCAGCTTGCCTGCAACCCTGTAGAAGGATAAAGCGGCTAGAGATAATGAGATGAGAATATAGTACAATTATAATAATGTATATTGTTTCATCAGAAGTGTTTGTCACTGTTTATCCCATTCCTATTTGCTCATAATAATTGTCAACCTGGTTTTTAGACAGTTTCTTTCCTGTTTTTAGTGAGCATCCGAACTTCACCATTTCATTCATCCATGCACAAATTTCAAGGCTTGTCTTTGATACATTCAGATCATATTGTCCACCAAAAGTAGATAACTAAGGTGTCATTAACAATTGTTCCCTTTATGGAAAAAAAACACACTTTGTGTCATTTATCTATTCAGAGAAGATAAAGATGTTGTTCAGATCAAATTTTACATTTTGTAACTTGAATTAAATCCAAATGTGTGGCAGCATTTTTGAATATTCAGCTCTTATTTCAGTTCAGTCAATATGTCCAAACTTCACCACATGATTTTAGCTATTCTGTTTCTAGTTGGCGTGTGAAATTTCTACTGACTTTGTTGATAAGCACAGAGTGATTGTTTACATCCCACTGGACATAAACACAGAATTCAAACGTTACCACTTCACCACCCATTTCCAAAATGCCTCTCTGACTACGCCTAACTGAGAATCCTAACTTTTTTTCACCGCTACACGATACATATCCATAAATGTTTGTTCTTTGCCTCGCTTTGAAGTGCATGCCGGTTCTCTTTAACGACTTCTTTCCCTGTGATGCTGATGGAAACCATGCTGACAGCTTCTTTTGCTTCATCAAGTTTCCCAGCACAATTACATGAATTTACTTTCAATAAATTACCATCTTTGCATACATCAGTCAAATCACAGAGCTCGGGTGTTCATAAACAATATGCATTATTAATTTAATTGTCACAGTTCATTTAGTTAACTCATAACCCAGTTGGACAAGCATGCCTTGATAAAGCATTTAAAAGCGTCAGTGTTGGCTTTGAAAGAGCAATCGCTAGATGACACGGTCTCATCCTCCACTACCTACACTTAAAACAGCTAGCAAAACCACACCATGGACAAAGGCTTGTAAAGTTTTCATTTATGGCTTAATAAACTCCTTAATAGTGCATGTATTAAACATTTTAGTACGATATATATGATATGGTAATTAATTTTGTTCAGTATAAATACACAGGTGGGGCGGCACGGTGGTGTAGTGGTTAGCGCTGTCGCCTCACAGCAAGAAGGTCCGGGTTCGAGCCCCGGGGCTGGCGAGGGCCTTTCTGTGCAGAGTTTGCATGTTCTCTCCGTGTCCGCGTGGGTTTCCTCCGGGTGCTCCGGTTTCCCCCACAGTCCAAAGACATGCAGGTTAGGTTAACTGGTGACTCTAAATTGACCGTAGGTGTGAATGTGAGTGTGAATGGTTGTCTGTATCTATGTGTCAGCCCTGTGATGACCTGGTGACTTGTCCAGGGTGTACCCCGCCTTTCGCCCGTAGTCAGCTGGGATAGGCTCCAGCTCGCCTGCGACCCTATAGAAGGATAAAGCGGCTAGAGATAATGAGATGAGATGAGATAAATACACAGGTGATTATAGGAAATCGCATGCGCTGATTGGTCAAGAAATTTGGACCATTTCTCAATAATAATAATAATCACCTCAAGCGACTTGGCAAAATGGCGGCCAATCACTTCGTCACTGTAAGTGAGGAAGAATTGCAAATTATGAAAGAAAATGCTGTTCCTAAAAGCACTAAAGATGCTATGAAGTTTGGTCTAAAACTATTCAAAGGTAAGGTGGAATTGTGATTTATTTTATCGATTTCAAAACAAAGTATTTTATGTGACTCGGCATTGATAAGTGACACAACCCTGAACCGTGCATTTATGACATTTGCATGCTGCTTTGGAGTTTGAAATAAATTATTTTGTTTTTCTTTTGAACATGATTCTTTAATTATTTTTGAAATATTACCTGTGTATTGATACTCAAACAATTATCTGCCTCAGGCTCAGTGAATATAGGTGATAATTATACATACAGGACACTTTTTCAGTGGAATAAAAAACGTGTTCTATTCCCTTCTAGCAGGTTTCATTCATTTGGTTTGATAGCATGCAATATTGTTAGCATATCACTTATTCTATGTGTATTATGTCGCTCTACCCAATGGAGAATGAGTGTTGAATATGGTTTATGATATTGCATGGTTGTCAAGACATGATGTCACATGTCGGAGACATAAAACTTTCATGCTAGCGAGCGACTGTGACAATTTGTAAACCAACATGGCTGCCAGGCTTGCTTTGTTAAATACAGAAAATTTTGAGAGAATTTTGAAAGCAAGAAAGATGTGTTGAACATCCGAAAAGAATGTGTATGTATAATAATAATAACAATAATAATTATTATTATTATATTAATAATGGGGCGGCACGGTGGTGTAGTGGTTAGCGCTGTCGCCTCACAGCAAGAAGGTCCTGGGTTCGAACCCCGGGTCCGGCGAGGGCCCTTCTGTGTGGAGTTTGCATGTTCTCCCCGTGTCCGCGTGGGTTTCCTCCGGGTGCTCCGGTTTCCCCCACAGTCCAAAGACATGCAGGTTAAGTTAACTGGTGACTCTAAATTGACCGTAGGTGTGAATGTGAGTGTGAATGGTTGTCTGTGTCTATGTGTCAGCCCTGTGATGACCTGGCGACTTGTCCAGGGTGTACCCCGCCTTTCGCCCGTAGTCAGCTGGGATAGGCTCCAGCTTGCCTGCGACCCTGTAGAAGGATAAAGCGGCTAGAGATAATGAGATGAGATGAGATAACCTCAACTTCATCTCAGTTATTATTCACTGATATTCATTTCACCTTTGGTGAATAATTGTTAAATACCAGGAGCTCTGTACTTCCAGCCAATCACAGGTTTATATTAATGCACTCATTTTAGTACATTATGAGTTCTATATTAACAAGTTGCACAGGAACTTCACAATCAGTTTAACAGATTACAGATTGAAGAAAAGAAAAATGTTTAATTCTTGATATGGTGAAGTTTTCAATGAGAAGATTGATCATTTTTGGACGGAGCCTCCAGTGTCAGCACATTACAGAGATAAAGCTGTAACTTTTCCATGATGGGAATGGCTTCAGAATGGTGGGATTCCCAGTTTCTCTGAAAAAATAAAAATAAAAAGCCAGTCCACAATTTTTATTATTATTATTTTTTATTGATATCTGCATATCATAGTACAGAATAAGTATATAATATACTGTACATAGTTTATTTTCATAAATAAGTTATAGCTATGAGAATGAGTAAACCAATTCACTGACACAAATTCACTATACCATACCTGACCATCTCACCCTGACCATGTGGTTCTTCCCCAGATTGCTGCCACAGAGTTGTAAGCACACAATCATACAGGATGTCTTTGTACACTGTAGTATGGTCCATATACCAAAGCATGGTCCATAAAGACATGATTTCCCCAAGATTTTACAACTCAAAGAACTCAAGTTTCCTGCACAGAGCCCTGACCTCAACCCCACTGAACACCTGTGGGATGAACTGGAACATCAACTGCAGCCCAAAACTCTTCACTTAACATCACTGTCTGATCTCACTAATGCTCTCATTGCTGAATGGGAAAAAAAATTCCCACAGTCATACTCCAACATCAAGTGGAAAGCTGTCCCAGAAGAGTGGAGGTTATTATCAGAGCAAAAGGTGAACCAACTCCTTGTTAATGCTTGATAATGCTCAAAAATGAAAAATAAAGTACTTATTTACTATACTTATACGTCCATCCATTATCCGTAACTGCTTATCCTGTGCAGGGTCGTAAGCAAGCTGGAGCCTATCCCAGCTGACCATGGGTGAGAGGCGGGGTACCCCCTGGACAAGTCACCAGATCATTGCAGGGCTGACACACAGAGACAAACAACCATTCACACTCACATTCACACCTACTGCCAATTTAGAGCCACCAATTAGCTTAACCTGCATGTCTTTGGACTGTCGGGGAAACCAGAGCACCCAGAGGAAACCCACACAGACAAGGGGAGAACAAAGTGGCCCCCGTCAGCCACTGGGCTTGAACCCAGAACCTACTGTGAGGTGACAGTGCTAACCACTACACCACCATGCCGCCCTACTATGCTTATATGCTTATACTTAACCATGATTAACTCGGCAATATCACAAGTCTTTAATAAGACCCAAAAAGAAAATTCTGCTTACACAAATATTAAATCATTTTGGTTTTAATGCTTCCATTGAGCCAAGTGACGAGAAAACCAAACCAAACTCAGGAAGAAGAAGAAAAAGGAAAAAAAAAAACTTGGTGAGACTGCATTTGTCACCTTTACACACACACACACACACACATACACACACACTTGTCTCGCTATCCTTGTGAGGACCTTCCATTGACATAATTATTATTGCAGGTAATTAATGCTGTGCCTGCACCTACAGTGGTATGCAAAAGTTTGGGCACCCTTGCTGAAAACGTCTGTTACCGTGAATAGTTAAGTGAGCAGAAGATGAACTGATCACTAAACGGTATAAAGGGTAAAGATGACACATTTCTTTAATATTTTCCACAAGATTACATTTTTTTCCATCATTTACAGGTGTAAAATACCAAAAAAATGAAAAGGACCTGAAGCAAAAGTTTGGGCACCCTGCATGGTTAGTACCTAGTAACACCCCCTTTGGCAAGTATCACAGCTTGTAAACACTTATTGTAGCCAGCTAATAATCTTTCAGTTCTTACCTGGGGGATTTTAGTGCATTTGTCCTTGCTTCCAGCTCTACAAGTTTCTTGGGCTGTCTTGCATGCACTGCTCTTTTGAAATCTATCCACAGATTTTCAATGATGTTTAGGTCAGGGAACTGTGAGGGCCAGGGCAAAACCTTCAGCTTGTGCTTCTTGAGGTATTCCATTGTAGACTTTGAGGTGTGTTTTGGATCATCGTCTTATTGTAGGACCCATCCTCTTTTTAACTTCAACTTTTTTTTTTACAGATGGTGTGATGTTTGCTTCCAGAATTTGCTGGTATTTATTTGAGTCCATGCTTCCCTCGACCAGTGAAATGTGCCCTGTGTCACTGGCTGCAACACAACCCCAAAGCATGATCGATCCACACCCATGCTTCAGAGTTGGAGAGGTGTTCTTTTCCTGGAATTTGGTACCCTTTTTTCTCCAAACATACCTTTGCACATTGTGGCCAAAAGGTTTTATTTTGATTTCATCAGTCCACAGGACTTGTTTCCAAAATGCATCAGGCTTATTTAGATGTTCATTTGCAAACTTCAGATGCTGAATTTTGTGGCGAGGACGCAGGAAAGGTTTTCTTCTGATGACTCTCCCATGAAGGTCATATTTGTTCAGGTATCGCGGCATAGGAGAACAGTGCACCACCACTCCAGGGTCTGCTAAATCTTTCTGAAGGTCTTTTGCAGTCAAACAGGGGCTTTTATTTGCCTTTCTAGCAATCCAATCAGCAGTTCTTTCAGAAAGTTTTCTTCATCTTCCAGACCTCACCTTGATCTCCACTGTTTCTGTTAACTGCCATTTCTTAATAACATTACAATCTGAGGAAACAGCTACCTGAAAACACTTTGCTACATTCTTGTAGCCTTCTCCTGCTTTGTGAGCATCAATTATTTTATTTTTCAGAATGTGAGGGAGTTGCTTAGAGGAGCCCATGGCTGTTGAGTTTCAGGACAAGTTTGAGGAGTCAGAGAATTTATACAGCTTTGAAATTTGCATCATCTGACCTTTCCTAATGACGAATTTGAACAAGCCACAGCTCAATTAGCTAATTAAGGTCTGGAACCTTGGTAAAAGTTACCTGAGACCTCAAATGTATTGGGGTGCCTAAACTTTCGCCTGGTGTTCCTTTTTTTTTTTTCACTGTCCAATTGTACAAAACAAAAATAATACACAAATCTTGCAGAAAATGCTGAAAAGAAATGCGTCATCTTTACCTTTATGCCTTTTGGTGATCAGTTCATCTTCTGCTCACTTAACTATTCACAGTAACAGACATTTTCAGTAAGGGTGCCCAAACTTTTACATGCCACTGTAAACCTAACCCTAAACTTAACTTCAGTCATGAAAAGGAAACTTTTTTTTTTGCTCTTTATTTGTTTGTTTCTTTGTTTGTTTGTGTTTAAAAAACACAACAACAGCAATTTCCTTGTGGGGACCACCCAAATGTCCCCACAAGGTCAAAATTGTCAAATTTTACTATCCTTGTGGGGACATTTGGTCCTCAGTAGTATATTAGTATATAAACACACACACACACACACACACACACACACACACACACATTTGTCTTACTGTCCTTGTGAAGACCATCAATTGACATCATTTTTATTGGGAATAAATAATGTGAAACTTCTACCTGAATCTTTACCCCAACATTAACTTCAGTAAACTTAAAGGAAACATTTTGGCTCTTTTAGTGTCTGAATATTTTTGTTTGTTTGTTTGTTTGTTTGTTTGTTTAAATTAATTAATTAATTAATTAATTAATTAATTAATTAATTAATTAATTAATTAATTAATTAATTAATTAAGTAAGTAAGTAAGTAAGTAAGTAAGTAAGTAAGTAAGTTTTCTCAGGGGACAAGTCAAATGTCCCAACAAGATCAAATATTTGGTCCCTACCAAGATAGAAAAACCTGCCCATACACACACACGCACGCACACAAGTACGCACGCACACACAACAAACACTTGCATCAGTCACCTTCCATCACTAACACAGCAGAATGAGGTCATAAATATTCAGTGTGTCTTCAGCCTATCCTATGCCAAGCCGACAAGCATGTAGCCTGTGAGTAAAGAAAGAAAGAAAGTGTGTTTGTGTATGTGTGTGTGTGTGTCTGAGAGAACGAGAGAGAGAGAGCTTGGCTGATGAACAGTGACACACTTGAACCATGAGCAATCCTGAGGCTTGAGGGGGACCCAAGGCACACAACACACACCCCTGTCTTCTTCTCTTTTCTCTGTCTCTCTCACACACACACACACACACACAAACACACACACACACTCACTCTTCCGCCCCTTTTCCGTCTTGTCGCCGAAAGAGCAGGCTTGCAAACATTTCTGTTAATTATGTATTACAGCTGTCCTTCATAAACTTAATTACCAGGCGCTGAAAGGCAACGGGCCTCCATTAGCATACACGCACGAAAGAGACATGGCATATGCAAAAATACGATTTTAATTAGCATCCTTTGATAGGGCCTCTCGCAAATCAAGCTGGCACGCGCCAAGGCTCGTGTGGCCGCGGCTGGATTCACTGTGACGTGTGACGGCGAGGATGCCAGCGCCTGACGGTGAGGCACCAAAGAGGCGGGGCTGGAGAACACCAGGCCAATCCGGTCTAGATCCTCCGTCGCCCCGGTGACTGGCGCAGAGCCATCACAGCGCTAGCCGCAGGGTTTAGCACAACATCATTTGCTTGAGGTTTTTAATGATTTCATCTAGATTATTGTTATAAATGAATATTATGGGATGCCACTCACTCTATCATTTTTTGTAAAGGGAAAAAAAAACATAAATCTAGCTAATGTGACTCTCTGCCGGAGGGCTGTGTTCATAATCTCTCAGATTAAAAAGAATGGTGGCTATTAGCCTACGTGTTAGCCTACTGCTTTTAACTAATGATCTGCTGTGCCTTGTTATCTTTGAGATCGCAGATGGTCCCAGTATTAGTATATGGCACTATTTTTTATGATTTTGGCAGTACTTTTAATAAAACACAATAAAGACTGGAATTGTTGCCATTCAATTTTCTGCACTGGCTGGAAGTGAGTTTTCATTACAGTGTCAGTTCTAATGTAGGCCTGCTGAAGACAGACATCAAGCTTATAATGTCAACACAAGCCAGTTTAAAAAGAAACGTGGTTTAATCAAATGCAGTAAACAACACCGAGGCGATGAACATAGCCTGAGAGAAGAGGATTTATATTTGTCTTGTATTAGCGAACACACTGCAGAACTATTAAATGATTGAAACAGCTGTGTATTATTGATGTGTTTATATGTTTGAACTCAAATCACCTTGTCAGTCATGATGGATCATCATCACTTTCCGTCTATGAGGCCTGGTCCATATGTTTTCCACCCCAGGTTAAACTAGAACAAGTATCGGAGTAAACACTTGGTGCGGAAGAGTTGAAAACTCCCTATTACCAATATCCCACTATTATTTTGGTCCAAATCTGATTATGTTTTTATGAAAGAGGACTCTTTTTCAGTGTTTGTACATCTCCATTTGGGTATCTGGAGTGCCTACCAACCCACAAACTCTGAAACAAGACAACCCATTCAGTTTCTTTTGGGAAGCCTTGGTCAGAAATATATCTGTGAAGGTTCTCAGTCATCCAGGTCATCGTAAACTGTAGGTGCTAAAGGAGGCAACTGGACTTGCTTGAAATCCTTGAAGATGTTTCGCCTCTCATCCGAAAGTGTTCTTCAGTTCTGTCTGACTAGTGTGGAGTTACAGGTATTTATCCTTTAATAATAAGTTCAACTTTAGTGGGCCAAAAGCAACCCTAAGGACAGTCGTTGAGGTCACATGGGTCGTTGACCCTCTCAGGCTACATCCATACGACAACGGCAACGAGATTTTTTTTTAAATATCGCGTCCACATGGGCAACGGATCAGTAAAATATCAGGTACATATGGCAACGCAACGCTTGCTGAAAATGATGTAATACACATGCCACACCTCTAAGTGCACTGTAAGACGGTCCCATCGGAGACACCAGAACAATAGAAGAAGTAGACGCATGCGCATAAACCCCTTCTTCTGTAGCATTAGCCACATAAAGTTTTGATTATTAATCAGTAGCATAAAACCAAAGATGCGGAAAGAGGAATTAATGGGGGTAGATGGAAGCCGGTACGCCAACATTCTGATATCCTCCAGAATTCTTTAATGGTCCGGAATAAATTGAATGCTACACATTGATGGATTACTTTGTTTTTCTACACCCTTTTTGAGGAATGTATTGTCGGACTTAAACCAACATCTGAAGAGGTGAGATCACTCCTTTTTTTTTCCTATGTTTGCTGGCGGGATTGTTTTTGTTTTTGGAAAGCGCATGGGTGGTGCGCGGTTTGGTACTGCTTCCGCAGTGTTTGGACTAAAGACTCTGCCCTAAGGGCTATTCTCTCTCTCTCTCTCTCTCTCTCTCTCTCTCTCACTCACTTTGCACCATTACACAATAAATATTCACAGTGAAAATATTTTGTAAGCGCGTTTCATGAACCAAGTTATAGGATTTGTTGACAACTCGCATCGAGTTCGTTACACTTCTACCCGGTGTGAAGCACTGACAGTCATGTGGTTGTGACGTCATCATAAACAAATCCGTTCTACTCATCCAGACGACTTCGCAACGGCGCCGTTGCCAGATTTTTCCACTCTGGAACCCGTTCTCAAAAGATTTTGTTTTGGGGCACCCAAAATGCCGGTGCCGTGTGGATGCTAGGCCGAAACGATAAACAATTTTATCAGATTTGCCTGAATCCGTTGCCGTGTGGACAGGGCCTCAGTCATCCTGGAGGTTGTTAGGATCACTGGAGGCTGGGTGTGAACGGTGTTAGCAGCCTAGAGGGTCATTAGGGTGATCTGTGGGTCATTGGCTCTCTGCCATCATGTGAGTCGTTGAAGTCAGCTCAGTCTTGGTGTGGATTCTGAAAACTGATTACGCATCCACACCAAGAATCAACTGACTTCAAGAAACAAAATTAGAAGGGCACTCGATAGAGTACATACCTCCACCAAGCCACATCAACATCAAAAACAAATTACTTGAACCTAGGATAATACACCAAATTTCATCAAAATACGTTCACAACTTTTTGAGTTACATTTGGAAGAGACAAAAAAAAAAAATCCCAGATCCGTATACATATCCAGATTTGCATCAAATTCTAACCAATTGTTCCTCAGCCCATGGCTCACCTTTCCTCAAAATGTCTTCAAAATCTGTTCACTACTTTTTTGAGTTATGTTGAGAAAAGCAAACAAACAAACACATGGAGGCAAAAACATAACCTCTTACAACAAAGTGGGCAGAGGTAATTATTTCTGGATGTTAAAGAACATTATAAATACATAACTCTAATTGATAAAAAGTACAGCAAATTATAATCATTGTGAAATTGGTACTGTAGAACAAGAATAAAGCAGGATGGGGTATGCTGTCATAGGAAAATAATCAACAGTGATGATATTTTGTAGCACAACATGAAGCAGAAGTATAGTATTGAGTTATTTATACAACCCTGATTCCAAAAAAGTTGGGA
The DNA here is from genome assembly GCF_027579695.1 of Neoarius graeffei. Classification (NCBI taxonomy): domain Eukaryota; kingdom Metazoa; phylum Chordata; class Actinopteri; order Siluriformes; family Ariidae; genus Neoarius; species Neoarius graeffei. The sequence continues at coordinate 23,332,566 of NC_083584.1, read as the reverse complement.
CAAAGTACAAATTGTAAATAAAAATGGAATGCAATGATGTGGAAGTTTCAAAATTCCATATTTTATTCAGAGTAGAACATAGATGGCATATCAAATGTTTAAACTGAGAAAATGTATCATTTAAAGAGAAAAATTAGGTGATTTTAAATTTTATGACAAGAACACATCTCAAAAAAGTTGGGACAAGGCCATGTTTACTACTGTGAGACATTCCCTTTTCTCTTTACAACAGTCTGTAAACGTCTGGGGACTGAGGAGACAAGTTGCTCAAGTTTAGGGATAGGAATGTTAACCCATTCTTGTCTAATGTAGGATTCTAGTTGCTCAACTGTCTTAGGTCTTTTTTGTCATATCTTCCGTTTTAGGCGGCACGGTGGTGTAGTGGTTAGCACCGTCGCCTCACAGCAAGAAGGTCTGGGTTCGAGCCCCGTGGCTGGCGAGGGCCTTTATGTGTGGAGTTTGCATGTTCTCCCCGTGTCCGTGTGGGTTTCCTCCGGGTGCTCCAGTTTCCCCCACAGTCCAAAGACATGCAGGTTAGGTTAACTGGTGATTCTAAATTGACCGTAGGTGTGAATGTGAGTGTGAATGGTAGTCTGTGTCTATGTGTCAGCCTTGTGATGACCTGGCGACTTGTCCAGGGTGTACCCCGCCTTTCGCCCATAGTCAGCTGGGATAGGCTCCAGCTTGCCTGCGACCCTGTAGAAGGATAAAGTGGCTAGAGATAATGAGATGAGATGAGATCTTCCGTTTTATGATGTGCCAAATATTTTCTGTGGGTGAAAGATCTGGACTGCAGGCTGGCCAGTTCAGTACCCGGACCCTTCTTCTATGCAGCCATGATGCTGTAATTGATGCAGTATGTGGTTTGGCATTGTCATTTTGGAAAATGCAAGGTCTTCCCTGAAAGAGATGTCGTCTGGATGGGAGCATATGTTGCTCTAGAACCTGGATATACCTTTCAGCATTGATGGTGTCTTTCCAGATGTGTAAGCTGCCCATGCCACATGCACTAATGCAACCCCATACCATCAGAGATGCAGGCTTCTGAACTGAGCGCTGATAACAACTTGAGTCGTCCTTCTCCTCTTTAGTCCGAATGACACGGCATCCCTGATTTCCATAAAAAACTTCAAATTTTGATTCGTCTGACCACAGAACAGTTTTCCACTTTGCCACAGTCCATTTTAAATGAGCCTTGGCCCAGAGAAGATGTCTGGACTTCGGGATCATGTTTAGATACAGCTTCTTCTTTGAACTATAGAGTTTTAGCTGGTAACGGCGGATGGCACGGTGAATTGTGTTCACAGATAATGTTCTCTGGAAATATTCCTGAGCCCATTTTGTGATTTCCAATACAGAAGCATGCCTGTATGCGATGCAGTGCCGTCTAAGGGTCCGAAGATCACGGGCACCCAGTATGGTTTTCCAGCCTTGACCCTTACACACAGAGATTCTTACAGATTCTCTGAATCTTTTGATGATATTATGCACTGTAGATGATGATATGTTCAAACTCTTTGTAATTTTACACTGTCAAACTCCTTTCTGATATTGCTCCACTATTTGTCGGTGCAGAATTAGGGGGATTGGTGATCCTCTTCCCATCTTTACTTCTGAGAGCCACTGCCACTCCAAGATGCTCTTTTTATACCCAGTCATGTTAATGACCTATTGCCAATTGGCCTAATGAGTTGCAATTTGGTCCTCCAGCTGTTCCTTTTTTGTACCTTTAACTTTTCCAGCCTCTTATTGCCCCTGTCCCAACTTTTTTGAGATGTGTTGCTGTCATGAAATTTCAAATGAGCCAATATTTGGCATGAAATTTCAAAATGTCTCACTTTCACATTTGATATGTTGTATATGTTCTATTGTGAATACAATATCAGTTTTTGAGATTTGTAAATTATTGCATTCCGTTTTTATTTACAATTTGTACTTTGTCCCAACTTTTTTGGAATCAGGGTTGTAAATTAAGTATTTAAATAATATTGGCTGGCTTTTTTTATGGTATAGCAGATATATTCCATTCAGCTAGCATGATACTGACTGAGTGTATTGTAACAATATTGCATGCTCATTCTCCATTGGGTAGAGTGGCGTAATACACATAGGATAAGCGATATGCTAACAATATTGCATGCTATCAAACCAAATGAATGAAACCCGCTAGAAGGGAATAGAATACATGTTTTTATTCCATCGAAAAAGTGTCCTGTATGTATAATCATACTGTATATTCTATTACTTATGTCATTTTATTCATAGCTAATTTATTGTTTCAATTCCTACACAATCTATATATGTAGTCCATTATATTGTGCAATTTGTTGGAATGAAAATTGGTTTGAAGCACAACCACTTACTCACTGGCTGCTAACACCGTGAGTCTGCTCTCAAGTTATATTTATATTGGAATTTTTATGGTTACAACTTGTACATAATGTCATCCTTCTTGTCATTATTTGATTCAAAGACAGAGACAAGACTTGTTTCTACTCTTTATGGTTGTTTGCGCATGTGCATGTGTGTATGCATGGGACAGATAAGCACAATGATGCATTTTGACAGTTTGTCTTTCAAATAAACCACATCCTTACTTCATGGTAACAGCAAGAGACTTAAATACAGCATCAATCAACAACATTTTGGTGTGGTACATGAGTGAAAGGACAATACTATTATGTAGGCTTAGTGATGATTAAACTAAAAAAAAAAAAGATTTAAAATCACATTTCGATCACCATTTTCTCTGAACTGTTTTATCTTTCTATCATTCTGTAGGTATGACACCATGTTTTTAAAATATAGCATATTTCAAGAACTCTACTGTTTAATTTGCTGTATAAATACAGCCTATGGTTACAAAAAATTCCTTATCACAGTATACACAATAAAATCAGCATTTTTTTACTTAATACAGACATGAAAACTCTTTATCTGAATGCATGTCTATCCTGAATATATTAGACATTTTCCAAACATGTTAGATAAACAAACTAAGAGCAATATGACACTTTGAGAGCCTTAAATTACATTCTAGTCAAGCGTAAACATAAATTCATCTCTGGAAGACCTGAAGAGAGTCAGCTCTAATATACAGACCCACCATTGGGATGTAAAGCGGCCCAGAGGAGGATGAGGAGCCTTGTGAGCCTGGTGAGACTTGACTGCTCAGCCCTTCCCCCATGAGCATCCCCTTGGTGGCCATTTTGTATGCTAGACTGGGCAGCAGATCGAGCCAGGCCAAGCAAGGCCCGCCGTGAAGAGGCCCTCGCCTCATCTGCCAGCTCTAATGATGGCATCCACCTGCTGTTTTACGGTCCCAGCTGGAGGAAAAAGACCATCCCTCAGCTCTATCAGCCCATCCTCTTTATCTCACACACCCATATACATACTCTCACACCCTGCTTCATTGCTTTGATGAACTTTTCATGGTCAGCAACTGCGAAGACCTCATCAGGGACCCAGAGGGTAGACGGAGAGGGTAGTAGAACACCCCTGAGGTTTTGGAGACAAACGAGGAAAATTGAGCAACAGAGTAATATATCAACTGGTGGTACGAGAAAAAGAAGTGGAAAAGTGAATCTGCAGAGCGATCATCTTATTGGAGGGGAAATTTGGGTGATTTCTCTTTTAATATGACGATGTCAACCTAGTGAACAAGAGAAAATCCAGAGATTTCCTTGCACAGACTTATGGCAGTGATTCATTAATAGTAATGAGACCATTGTAGATAGAATAGCAAAAAGCATGAGACCATAATGAGAGAAGAAAAGAAAGCTCATGGCAGTTAGAGTTTGGCCAGAGGGATTCTTTTCTTTAGAGACATGCAGAAAAGATGACAACTGTCATATCAGATGTTAAACTTAATGCAGATGTACATTTAGGTTGTAAAAATAGGAGGACCAGCCATAAAGAGATCAATAATAATGTATTTTTATGGAACAGTTGTTTGGGGTTTTTAGAGGCAATTTAAAGGAGCCATCCATGTACTGGCATACTTTTAGGGATGTGGGCTTAAACTAGAGACTATGGAGCTCTGAGGCATGATTGCTTCCCTCTTCAATCTGTCTATCAATCCTGAGACACCATTGGTGCTGACCTCTTCTGCTCTTCAGACCCGCCTGATCCACCCTCATGTCCTACATCTGGCTGGAGTCTCATCACACTGCTCCTGTAGAGGATGGCCCCATATGGACAGGCAAAAGTCGCACATGGAAGATGGTTCTAGACACTTACAGTAATGCATCTACGGTATGGCTGAGGACTACAATTGACCTGCTAACTTTAGGACTGCAGTTATCATGAACAGTTTTGCACTCAAGTTTCCATCAATGAACAGTTTATAACTTCAACAAAACAGACTTCATGTTAAAACTACTGTATAATGAATTTCCTGGTTACACAGTTGTACTTTGCGACTCTATGGGACACTGTTATAGAAGCTTTTTTTTTTATAATCATGCAATCTGTTATCATCCAAATGAGGATGGGTTCCCTTTTGAGTTTGGTTCCTCTCGAGGTTTCTTCCTTGTGTCATCTGAGGGAGTTTTTCCTTGCCACCATCACCACAGACTTGCTCATCAGAGATAAATTAGGGATAAAATTAGCTCATGATTAAAGTCTTTAATTTTCTGTAAAGCTGCTTTGCGACAATGTCTGTTGTTAAAAGTACTATACAAATAAACTTGACTTGACTGCTACTTGCTATGCCACTGCTTTGCCATTGGGCCAATATTGCATTTAGTCAATTTCAAGCTCTTACACAGCATTTTAAACCATTTCTGCAATGCTAAATCAATCATATTACATTACTGGCAGTGGTCGCCAACAAGTTCCATTTTGACCTTTTGGACTTGGTGCAACCCTTCACCTGTACCCTTTAAGGAACTTTCCAGAAGTAGAGAAATTAAAATATTAGGTAAAGTAATTAGGTTTAAAATCTGGGACTTACACTAAATGATTCTCCTCCTTTATTTAAACTTAAATAAAACAACAGGGTAGTCCAAGCAGTGGCTATATGTCACTGCTATCAAAAGGAGCCCTGCTACACAAATAGAACACACAATAAATAGAAACTAAAAAAGAAATTAGTTATAATCAATAACAAATTTAAATATCCACAGTATGTACCAGGCTTGTAGTACTCGAGTCCAGGACTCGGACTCAAGTCCGACTCGTGCCCTAATTTTAAGGACTCATGACTTGACTTGGACTTGAGCACTGATGACTCAGACTTGGACTCAAACTCGTGCATTAACTGCATTCGGACTTGTAAACTGGAGATGGAGGACTTGGATTTTTTAATTCATTTTTTGTAATGTGCCGTAATAATTTTGGCATAAGATATTTATATCTACAGTGGTATGCAAAAGTTTGGGCACCCCTGGTCAAAATTGCTGTTACTGTGAACAGTTAAGCAAGTTGAAGATGAAATGATCTCCAAAAGGCATAAAGTTAAAGATGGCATTCCCTTTATATTTTAAGCAAAAACAATTTTTTTTTATTTTCATCTTTTACATTTTCAAAATGGGGCGGCACGGTGGTGTAGTGGTTAGCGCTGTCGCCTCACAGCAAGAAGGTCCTGGGTTCGAGCCCCGGGGCCGGCGAGGGCCTTTCTGTGTGGAGTTTGCATGTTCTCCCCGTGTCCGCGTGGGTTTCCTCCGGGTGCTCCGGTTTCCCCCACAGTCCAAAGACATGCAGGTTAGGTTAACTGGTGACTCTAAATTGACCGTAGGTGTGAATGTGAGTGTGAATGGTTGTCTGTGTCTATGTGTCAGCCCTGTGATGACCTGGCGACTTGTCCAGGGTGTACCCCGCCTTTCGCCCGTAGTCAGCTGGGATAGGCTCCAGCTTGCCTGCGACCCTGTAGAAGGATAAAGCGGCTAGAGATAATGAGATGAGATGAGACATTTTCAAAATTACAAAAAAGGAAAAGGGCCCAAAGCAAAGGTTTGGGCACCCTGCATGGTTAGTACCTAGTAACACCCCCTTTGGCAAGTATCACAGCTTGTAAACGCTTTTTGTATCCAGCTAATAATCTTTCAGTTCTTACTTGGGGGATTTTCACACATTCGTCCTTGCAAAAGGCTTCCAGTTCTACAAGTTTCTTGGGCTGTCTTGCATGCACTGCTCTTTTGAGATCTATCCACAGATTTTCAATGATGTTTAGGTCAGGGGACTGTGAGGGCCAGGGCAAAACCTTCAGCTTGTGCCTCCTGAGGTATTCCATTGTAGATTTTGAGGTGTGTTTTGGAACATCGTCTTATTGTAGGACCCATCCTCTTTTTAACTTCAACTTTTTTTTTTACAGATGGTGTAATGTTTGCTTCCAGAATTTGCTGGTATTTATTTGAATCCATGCTTCCCTCGACCAATGAAATGTGCCCTGTGCCACTGGCTGCAACACAACCCCAAAGCATGATCGATCCACACCCATGCTTCAGAGTTGGAGAGGTGTTCTTTTCCTGGAATTTGGTACCCTTTTTTCTCCAAACATACCTTTGCACATTGTGGCTGTGGCAGCGGGGGCATGGTCAATCGTCGGTTTGTGACCGGAGGGCAGAGTAAGGGAAGGTAAGTGGCAGAATCACTGCACCTGATGTCAGTTAACGTGTGTTTTGTGTGTCTTCCCCAGTGACCGCGCCCTATATAAGGAGAGAGAGGGCAGAGGAAGGGAGCTCTCTCCCAGCCACACACGCACGCACACACACAAGACGTCTGGTTGGGGAGAGAGCTCCCTTCCTCTGCCCTCTCTCTCCTTATATAGGGCACGGTCACTGGGGAAGACACACAAAACACACGTTAACTGACATCAGGTGCAGTGATTCTGCCACTTACCTTCTCTGACTCTGCCCTCCGGTCACAAACCGACGCTTGACCATGCCCCCGCTGCCACAGTGGCCAAAAAGTTCTATTTTGATTTCATCAGTCCACAGGACTTGTTTCCAAAATGTATCAGGCTTATTTAGATGTTCATTTGCAAACTTCAGATGCTGAATTTTGTGGCGAGGATGCAGGAAAGGTTTTCTTCTGATGACTCCCCCATGAAGGTCATATTTGTTCAGGTGTCGCTGCATAGGAGAACAGTGCACCACCACTCCAGGGTCTGCTAAATCTTTCTGAAGGTCTTTTGCAGTCAAACAGGGGCTTTTATTTGCCTTTCTAGCAATCCAACGAGCAGTTCTTTCAGAAAGTTTTCTTCATCTTCCAGACCTCACCTTGATCTCCACTGTTTCTGTTAACTGTCATTTTTAATAACATTACAATCTGAGGAAACAGCTACCTGAAAACACTTTGCTATGTTCTTGTAGCCTTCTCCTATTTTGTGAGCATCAATTATTTTATTATTCAGAATGCGAGGGAGTTGCTTAGAGGAGCCCATGGCTGTTGATTTTAGGGACAAGTTTGAGGAATCAGAGAATTTATACAGCTTTGAAATCTGCATCATCTGACCTTTCCTAACAAAGACTTTGAACAAACCACAGCTCAATTAGCTAATTAAGGCCTGGAACCTTGGTAAAAGTTACCTGAGAACTCAAATGTATTGGGGTGCCCAAACTTTCGCATGGTGTTCCTTTTCTTTTTTCACTCTCCAATTGTACAAAACAAAAATAATACACAAATCTTGCAGAAAATGCTGAAAAGAAATGTATCATCTTTACCTTTATGCCTTTTGGTGATCAGTTCATCTTCTGCTCACTTAACTATTCACAGTAACAGACATTTTCAGTAAGGGTGCCCAAACTTTCACATGCCACTATACATTAATTTTTATACTAATTTCATGCAAAAGAATGCACATTCACCTGCTCATACGTCAGGTTCAGGAACAAACTAACATTAATGGCACTAAAGTGCCTGGAGAGAATGGCTCTAGGATTGTTCGCTTTGCTTATACTGACTTCTCGTACAGTGGGAAAAAATGCACTGCTGTGTATTATGTTTTTGACATGGATACTTAACATTAGTGCTGCCAGCCTTTTCCTAAATATTCCTGAAGGAAGACATCTTTTGTTTTGTGAAGTTATTGTAGCCTATGGTATAGGACATATATCTTCACACTACTCAAAGCTATCAATGTGTTTTAGAGAGAGCGCATGTGTGACAGCTGTGTCATTTGTGTCGAATTTGACTCGGATCAATAGTGGACTCGACTCAGACTTGACTCAAATTTTTCTTTAATGACTTGGACTTGAACACTGGGGACTTGAGACTGGACTCGGACTCGAAGGTTAGTGACTAGACTACAACACTGATATGTACATATCCAATATATTCAAATTAGTTACAAATACAAAAAAAATAGACAAATTAAATACAGTAGTGTATAAAATACAAAATGTGAACTATAAACTAGAATTTATACTCATTCTGGCTGAACCGAGTATGGTTAGTGGTGGTAGACTTTCAGTGATAGCATATTGGTTCTGGTTGAGATATAGTAGTCTATAGATGGTCTATGAATTATCATGAGTTATAAACCCCACTGCCCTGCGATGACCTGGCAACTTGTCCAGGGTGTACCCAGCCTCTCGCCCATAGTCAGCTGGGATAGGCTCCAGCTTGCCTGCGACCCTGTACAGGATAAGCGGCTACAGATGATGGATGGATGGATAAATCCCACTATTCAAATAAAGGAAATCAAAGGCAGAAGTTGGTAATATGTGGAGTATGTATAGATCTACTAAATGTCAACAACTGTAAACTGTTGGAACTGTTGGCATATGCTGATAGGTTGACGTCAGTCACCTGACATGTTCTTGACAGTCTATAGATCACGGGCAATTGCTCTAAGACAACGAGGGAGGCTCAGCCTCCTCTAAAAATGCCCTTATAACTTTAATGTGTGCGTGAGTTTTTCCCCCTCGTGACAGCGCGATGCAGCGCAGCCTCAGTGCACTTCAATGGCATTTGGGAGCTATGCGCTTTTCAATCTCAAAATGCAAGACGGTTATTGGACAAATACTGTGAAAATGCCCACCTACGGACTCCCAGCCTCACATGGGAGGGACATGGCAGTTTCCACGAGGAGACTGGTGATTGGTGAAAGCGGCCGGATATTTTCTTTGATTGACAGCTCGTTTCATCTATAGACAGGCAGCAGTGAATTTCAGTTCAGTCCCATGCGGATTCGCGAGTGCTGTGGTGTATTGTAAGAGATCAGCTTACATTTCGATTTCATTCATTACATACAGTTTCTACCAGCTTTTTTAGTTTGTGTATATTTTCATTGTAAATAAAGTGTAAATATTGTGTTGTCAAGTTTGCTATCTTAGTTCCAGAAGTTTCATTTATTTGAGTAACTGAACTTGAACTTGAGGGGGCTAGTCAGCTAGCAAGAAAGCTGTGCACGGAGGCCAAGCATTGCTGATTTAATTTTGGCGAAGCCATTTGCCAGTCTTCCTTTCGAGGAAAAAATTAAAGAGCAGGGTAGACCAACGCCTCAAACTGACTTGGTGAAAAAGGTAGGGAATAATACTCGTTCCTTTCAGCTCTCCTGGTACGAGAAAGTGAATTGGCTAACAGCAAGTGACCCACATCAACAACAGTAAATAGGCTACTTTAGTAATATGTCATGGATGGACCAAAAATATAGAATCTATTTAAAATGTTTATGCTGAGTATATTATATTGGAATGTATATTTTTCTGGATATGAATTAAACACAGCTACAATTTGGAAAACATTTTTAAACAAAAACACAGCCGAGAACATTTCACACTATAGACCTGGATTAAAAGTGAAGTGTTATCAAAATTGTCAATAAAACATTTCTCAGTCAAAATAAGTAAAATATAGGGAAAGTGTCATTGAATGAAATGTGTGGCACCCAGCTCTACTGCTGAGGTTCCTGACAAAGAGTTGCTTTCAATAATGATCAATTTTTAAATAACATGCCACAATTTTAAAATATAAAATGTTAAAATATACCCCCCCCCCAACACCACCATCATGTATATTGGACAGTAGGCTAATGGGCCAAAAGAACCTGTTATTTCACAGTTTGTGACCCTGCCAACAATCAGCCAGATCAGAGGCAAGAGTATGGGCAAAATTGATGTTTTTTCTTTTAAAATCTGGAAATATCGTAACCGACCAGCCTCCCCTGTTTGAAAGACTACCAGCTACCACTGCTATAGATGGTTTCTCAGCAGCTGCAAGAATTCAAGCCATCATCATAAAATGATGCAATAAGGATGGGCTTTCCAGTGAAGAACACACTTGGCCATGTTTCGATGTGTTGCCAATATATCACTGGCCCTTCCTACCCAACCATGACTGGAAAAATTGAGAGTTTATTTCCACTAGGAATCATTCATCAAGATCACTTAGCTTCTGGAGCTGATTCCCATCGGAGCTCTTGAGCAGGTGTTCATGGAGAACTTTAAATTTGATGAGTATGAATTAAAAAAAAGAGGGAGAAGAAGAAGAAGATCTATAAATAGAGATGAAGCATCAGTGCAGGAGACAGGCTGAAATTACTGTGTGATGAGAATGACTACAACTTTCCTGCCTTTGCTGGAATCTGTCAGAGCCTGGGAGGTCTTAAGGGAGAGAGGCAAGCTTGACAACATGTCAATATCACTTTAGGAGTGTCTGTTTGGGAAGCTCTCAGGGATGTATCACATGATTCCCGCACCTAGCACCGGAAAAAACAGCCGACAGATTTGATAGCCTTGGAAAAGCAGGCACTTGATCTGTGAGACCACCGAAAGACGATTAGAAAAAAGAGAAAGTAACAATCCTTTGTTTATCACTGTCAACACACTTACCATACCAGACACTCTGTCTAACTTCTTGTCCATGTTGAAGGATGCAGCAGGATGTGTGAGAGGGAAAAGGAGGGAGGGGGAATCTCTTGTTTACCCTATTGTGAAGTTATACCGAGACAAAGAAGGTTTACTGCTGTTGCACCTTTGTCTTAAATCTGTCATTCACTGTCTCCTCTGGACATGTCAATATGATTGAATGCAAAATCTTATTTACACTGACAACTTCAGCTGCTGTTCAGCCAAGCAGAACAAACGGCACCATGAAACCAGCAGTCAGGGCTACAAACAGACCTCACTAAGTAGAAAGTTAGTTGAGCACTGTGTGAAGTACTGAAGATGAGGCAACCACACGTGGAAGAATGGTTCACGAGTTCTACATGTTCACCTTCAAACTAGAATGAAGGCACATGTGGACTTTATCAGCAGTGTGCTGGCATTTATTTCAGGGCTGATTACACTAGTCTATTAGTCTCATGACAGTGAAGAGATGATGGTTTTGTACTGAGGAACTGTATTAAGGATCAATAGTTACCTTTTATGAATCAAGACCTTGCCATGGTGATGGGGCATGTGTACTTTGGTGAATCTCACTAGGAGTTTAATGTTCACAGTAAGGTCACCCTTAGTGAATAAATCAGGTGAGAGGGGTCAGGTAAAGAGCGATCCTAAAGTCCCCCATGTACCCTAATTAGACAAGGGTTACTCAGACTCACTTCTGGAGCCAAGCCTAGGGATGGTGTGTGCCAGTGAGTGCCCGTTGACAAGGTGACCCACATAATCCAGTCAGTGGAAACAGGAGAAATGTGTACAGAAATGCCAAGATGAAGTCATCTTGTGGGTTCACCATGTGCAAGATCAAGGTGGGGGTCAGGTACAATTCCAGTTGGTCACCAGGCTTGTTATGGACTTGTGAACTAGACCCTTGAAGTGGAAACTGGCCAGGTGTAGCATTTCCTCTTAACATATAACACTGATTCCTCCAGGTTTCCAATTTGACTTCTCCCAACTACAGTCAAGTCCAAAGACTGCATACCCTCAGGCCAAAATGACAGAAGACTACTTCATAATAAGATATTTATTGCATTGTGTTTCACAAATATGCCACCACAATTACTTTTCACTCATGTTTGGCACAAAAAAGTGGAATATATATATATATATATATATATATATATATATATATATATATATATGGGTAATTCTTCAGCAGAGAGGCCAAAATTATGAAATTATTAAGATTGCCTTAACTTGTCAGCTCAGTGTATTGCTAAAGTATGAAATCCAATGCAAAACGTACTGAAAACCATATTTAAAAATCATCACCCCAATTATAGCAATGTCACTTCAGATAAATCTTGGTTTGAATTTTAAGAAATGAGAGTTCAGTTTTTTCTGACATAATTCTGTTACTGATTTTTCTTTCCTCAGAAAAGATTTTGCATTCAGAGTTAAACATAGCCAATTTGTCTATGCTTTTTTAGGGTCAAAAGATACCCCAAACAGTATGAAATTTTTATTTAATACCATTATCTTGAGTACTGCAACTAAAAAAAGTTACCACATTTTGCTGTGAATGAAATTCCGTTACCGAAGAACTAATTTAACAGTTATTCCACGAAACTGAGTCATATATGAGCTGATAGCTGATGAGGCGCATAGTGCCGAGTTGGCTATAAGCCATGTACGATGAGATTGGGTGGAATAACTATTTTATTCTATCCACATTCACTGGATTTTGAGAAACAGAGCATTTTTATTTTTAGCAAATTTGATAAATAAAAACTTTGTACAAAACGTCCAACAAAATCATTTCTGTTTAGAATGTAAACAAACTGACTAAATGACAGTAGCAATTTGTGAAAAATGCTATAATAATAATTCTTGAAAAATAAAAAAGATATGTTCTTACCATCAAATACTTTCATTCCACATTTTGTTGACTTTTTTTGGGGGGAGGGGTTTGTTTTTGAGTAGAGTTTTTATTTCGTCCTCGGTTGGTTCAGTAACACGCTCCGCCATTTTCTTCTTCTTCTTCTTCTGCTTTAGGGTTTTTTGGCACTTGGCAAACCAACTTAAAGGTACATTACCACCAGAGACTGGGCTGGAGTGTGGAACAGGAGATAGTTGGAAGAGGACTTTATTTTTTAGATATTTCTGTTTCTTTTAAATACTTGATACCAAAGTGATATATCTGACTTGATGTTCTCCACCATTTTGTTTTTCTCTAATCACAGTATATGAGCTGATATCCTAGAAGTAGAGTAGCCAATCAGACCATGCAATTGCTCATATTCAGTGAGTGTGGATAGAATAATTTGGATTATATTCTTGTTGCAGGGGCGGCACGGTGGTGTAGTGGTTAGCGCTGTCGCCTCACAGCAAGAAAGTCCGGGTTCGAGCCACGTGGCCGGCGAGGGCCTTTCTGTGTGGAGTTTGCATGTTCTCCCCGTGTCCGCGTGGGTTTCCTCCGGGTGCTCCGGTTTCCCCCACAGTCCAAAGACATGCAGGTTAGGTTAACTGGTGACTCTAAATTGACCGTAGGTGTGAATGTGAGTGTGAATGGTTGTCTGTGTCTATGTGTCAGCCCTGTGATGACCTGGTGACTTGTCCAGGGTGTACCCTGCTTTTCGCCCGTAGTCAGCTGGGATAGGCTCCAGCTTGCCTGCGACCCTGTAGAACAGGATAAAGCAGCTAGAGATAATGAGATGAGATGAGATTCTTGTTGCAGCATACACCCACATTTCATTTTTCCACAGATCATATAGATCAATTTTAAGAATGAAATACCTTTTCCTATTTTTCATCATCCAAAAACTTATTTGGGGCACAAATCTTTGCACTAAACTGTATTCTATTGTAAAGCAAGAAATTGTGCACAGATCACTTAAAAGACAAGAAACTGGGTATTCGGTAAACCAGTTTGAGCAAATTAGCCAAAGCTGTATATACAGTAAATCCCTAAAAAGTCCTTAAGAGAAGATTTCAATCTTTGTCTCCACACTTCCCTGGAAAGCACCATATCCTACATTCAATATCGGACTTAATATCCTAATTTGCCCTCAGTCAATACTTTGTGTAAGTCAGCTCCCTGAACTTCCTTTAGTGATGCAATGTCTGGAGAAAAGGTACGGGTGCATTTTAAATCAGGAATACAAATACATCATGCCTCTTCACTTTGTTGGAGGAAAAAAAAACAACAACAACAACAACTTATTTCTGTCAGACTTATATGGTTGGCCGGTAACAACATGAGAGATGTTACTACTGCACTCCCCATCTCCATATAAATAATAAAAAACCTACAAATATTTAATAGTAATAAATAATAATTCTAAACACAATGGCTCCCAAGTCGAGTCATAATGAAGAAAGGGAAGATGTATGTTTTTTTTTCTTTGTTCTTTCCTTCTGCCTATGCTGCTCACTAAATCATTAAACAGTGTGAGTCTCATTATCCTGCTTAGCAAAACTTTCCCTGAAATCAAATAAATAAAAAACAAATAAATAAAAATAATTTAAAAAAACCTACCACTAGTTTCAGTGGTGATAAATTGCTGCCCTAAGCTTTGAAACACAGGAGAATTTAAACAGGCTTGCAGTACAATACCAATTTTCTGGCCCCATCTTTAACTCAGGCATATTTCCTTTTTCCGTCATGAAAGCTGTGTACTTATGTTTTTCTTTATCTGCAAGCAAGTATATGTCATCATCACAGTAAAGTAAATAAATACCGCAGTGTAAAGCAGAGCCATGTTTCAGCCCTTGGATATGTAACACTAATAGAATGAAAATGATAGAAATTGTGCAATATTGCAACGATTACTCATATTTTTTAAACAGACAACAATATATTGGATAATGTACTGTATGTACAGAGAGCCTGAAGCATATAATATCCTCGCAGTTCCTTTACAGCCTCATTAAATTTTCCTAGTTCAAAAGACATAATGAGAAGTTCGAAGAAGTAACAGTGAGGTGTAATTGTTTGAATATATAATGAGAAAATCATAATGCAGATTTTCCTTACTTTCATATGCAGGGTGGACTTTAAATATTGGTACCCAGGAGACAGCACTACAATAAATTATTCATTTAATTGGAGATTCTTAACCTCTAACAATTATTCTACAAAATCGAGTCATACACGAGCCGATAGTCGACGAGGCGCGTAGCACTGAGTTGGCGTAAAGCCATGTACGACAAGACTGAGTGGAATAACTGTTTTATTCTATCCACGTCAGCCCTGTGATGACCTGGTGACTTGTCCAGGGTGTACCCCGCTTTTCGCCCGTAGTCAGCTGGGATAGGCTTCAGCTTGCCTGTGACCCTGTAGAACAGGATAAAGCAGCTAGAGATAATGAGATGAGATGAGATTCTATCCACATTCATTGGATTTTGAGAAACGGAGCATTTTTTGCAAATTCGATAAATTAAACCTTTATACAAAATGTCCGACAAAATCATTTCCGCTTAGATGGACTTCTTAAAAACCTATCGATGGCTGCATTAATTGACTTTAGTATGTTGTTTTGTTTTTTGTAGAAAGTGCCATCTTGCTGTTGTGCTGAGGTATAGAATAGTTTTAGACCTTTTTTTATTTCGTCCTCAATTGGTTCAGCAAAATGCTCTGCCATTTTGTTTTTCTCTACTCACGGTATATGAGCTGATAGCCTAGTAGTAGAGTAGCCAATCATAGCACGCGACTGCTCATATCCATTGAATGTGGATATAATGAAATACATTTTACAGTAAGTAGTTCAAAATACATTGTATCACTGATATATTAACACCCTATCCCTAACCAATACATCAGTGTAAGCTCTCTGAGGTGTGGGTGGAGCACAGAGGACGGCAGGACAAAGCTCAGGTACGAAATAGGCTTTTATTGCCAGACTTTTCAGTATAACAAAAAGCTTTATTCTCATAAACACACACACACGCTGGGTTCTTGTCCCAGGAAGAGCTCTCCTCTGCTCTCCCTCTGCCTCCTTAAATAGGGCGCGGTTACTGGGAAGACACACAAACACAGGTTAATTACCGTCAGGTGTAGTGATTCTGCCACTCACCTTCCCTGGCTCCGCCCTCCTGTCACAAACCGGCACTTGACCACGCCCCCGCTGCCACATATCCCCACCGCCCGACTCAGGCCGGGCGCCTGTCCGGCCCGCAGCCAACTCCCCCCCCTTGACGGGAGAGGAAGTCCGCCACGACCATCTGCGCCCCTGGCCTGTGGACCACCTTGAAATTGAAGGGTTGGAGTGCCAGATACCAATGGGTGATCTGTGCGTTGGCATCTTTCATGCGGTGGAGCCACTGGAGGGGTGCGTGGTTCGAACAGAGGGTGAAAGGGCGCCCCAGCAGGTAGTAACGGAGGGCGAGGACCGCCCACTTGATCGCCAGGCATTCTTTCTCAATAGTGCTGTAGCGCCCCTCACGCACTGACAGCTTCCTGCTAATGTACAGGATGGGGCGGTCCTCCCCCTCCACCTCCTGGGACAACACCGCCCCCAGCCCTCTGTCCAACGCGTCGGTCTGCAACACAAAAGGGAGAGAGAAGTCAGGGGAGTGTAATAGTGGCCCCCCACACAGTGCAGCCTTTACCTCAGAGAAAGCCTGCTGGCACTGCTCCGTCCACTGGACCGGATCTGGCGCCCCCTTTTTAGTGAGGTCAGTCAGCGGGCTGGTGACGTCCGAATAATTAGGTATAAACCTACGATAGTAGCCAGCCAGCCCCAGGAACTGTCTCACCCCCTTTTTGGTCTTGGGCCTCGGGCAGGCCGCAATCGCTGCTGTCTTATTAATTTGGGGACGCACCTGCCCGTTGCCCAAGTGGAAGCCCAGATACCGTACTTCCACCCGCCCAATCGCACACTTCTTCGGGTTGGCAGTGAGACCCGCCCGCCTCAGCGACCTAAGGACGGCCCGCAGGTGTTGCAGGTGCCGCTGCCAGTCATTACTATAAATAATAATGTCATCAAGATATGCGGCCGCATAGGTGGCGTGGGGCCGGAGGACCCTGTCCATCAGCCGCTGAAACGTAGCGGGTGCCCCAAACAGCCCAAACGGAAGTGTGACAAATTGGTGTAAGACGAACGGTGTGGAAAAGGCCGTTTTTTCCCGGGATAATGGAGTCAAGGGGATCTGCCAATATCCCTTCGTCAAATCCAGCGTCGAGTAAAAGCGAGCCGTGCCTAGTCGATCGAGCAGCTCGTCAATACGAGGCATTGGGTACGCTTTGAATTTAGACACCGCGTTGACTTTTCTATAGTCCACACAGAACCGGACCGACCCGTTGGCCTTGGGTACCAAGACCACCGGGCTGCTCCAGTCACTGTGGGACTCCTCGACGATGCCCATTTCGAGCATGGCCTGAAGTTTTTCCTGAACCACCTTTTTTTTGTGTTTGGGTAGCCTGTAAGGGCGGCTACGCACTACCACCCCCGGGGGCATCTCTATGTGGTGTTCTATGAGGTTAGTGCGACCGGGCAGGGGCGAGAACACATTCGAAAACTCAGCCTGCAACTGGGCGACCTCCGTGAGTTGGGCCGGGGAGAGGTGGTCTCCACAGGGGACCGGAGAGGTACGTGATGCCAATGTCCCTTTTTGAACCTCCGGCCCCAGCTCCGCCTTCTCCAGAACTACCGACACCAACGCCACGGGGACCTCCTCGTTCCAGAGTTTAAGCAGATTGAGGTGGTAGATCTGTAGCGCCCCCTCCCTGTCCGTTCGCCTTACCTCATAGTCGACATCCCCGACTCGCCGTGTGACCTCAAAGGGTCCTTGCCACTTGGTGATTAATTTGGAGCTCGACGTGGGCAACAGTACGAGTACCTTCTCTCCCGGAGTGAACTCTCTAAGGCGTGTGCCCTTGTTGTACAGGCGGGCTTGCCATTCCTGGGCCTGCCGCAAATTCTCCTGAGTTAGGTGTGTGAGTGTGTCGAGTTTTGCGCGCAGGTCCATAATGTACTGAATTCCGTTTTTACTTTGTGAAGGTCCCTCCTCCCAATTTTCACGCAGCACATCTAAAATGCCACGTGGCTTACGCCTGTATAACAATTCAAATGGGGAGAACCCCGTGGAGGCTTGGGGGACCTCTCGCACTGCAAACAACAAGGGTTCGAGCCATTTATCCCAGTTACGTGCGTCCTCACTTACGGATTTTTTAATTATATTCTTGAGGGTGCGATTGAACCGTTCGACTAAACCGTCCATTTGTGGGTGATAAACGCTGGTGTGGATCGGCTTAATACCTAATAGCCCATACAGTTCGCTCAGTGTTCGTGACATAAATGAGGTGCCTTGGTCAGTCAGAATCTCTTTCGGGATTCCAACCCGGGAGATGACGTGGAAGAGGGCCTCCGCAATACTGCGTGCTGAGATATTGCGAAGAGGCACCGCTTCCAGGTATCGCGTTGCATAGTCCACCAGAACCAATATAAAGCGGTACCCTCGTGTTGACCGATCTAATGGCCCGACGAGATCCATCCCAATTCTTTCGAACGGGGTCTCGATTAATGGTGGGGGCGCAAAGGCGCTTTTGGAATGGCCGCTGGATTTACTAACTGGCATTCGCGGCACGCCGCACACCACTTACGGACATCGCCGCGAATCCCCGGCCAATAGAATCGGGCCATTATCTGGGCTAGTGTCTTATCCTGCCCTAGGTGTCCAGCCATGGGATTAAAGTGAGCCGCCTGAAATACCAATTCCTGGTGGCTCTTTGGAATTAACAGCTGTGTGACTCGCTCTTTCGTCTGAGTGTCCTGCGTCACTCGGTATAATCTATCCTTCATAATAGAAAAATAGGGGAAGGACGGGGTGGCGTTCGGCTGGAGCGTTTGACCATCGATTACTCTCACTTGGTCAAACGCATGTCGCAGAGTCTCGTCTCGCGATTTTTCTAATGGGAAATCCGCAAGGGATTCCCCAACAGAAAGAGGAGGAGCCGGCGGCTCCTCACTCTGTCGCGGAGATGACGTAGACGGCTCTGCAACAGCAGCTCCAGCCAAAGCGACACCGGGACCTCCCCCTGTCAAATGGCAGGACCCACTCTTCACTAGGCGTGTCATTAAACCACGAAATCCCGGCCAATCAGTCCCCAAAATTAAACAGTGGGTAAGGCGAGGATTAACCACCGCCTTCACTATAGATTTTTCCTCTCTGAAATATATGTGGACCGACACCAAAGGGTAGCTGTGAACATCCCCGTGCACACACAACACCTTCACCCCCTATGCTCCCCCCAATGCCTCGTCTTGCACCAGGCTTTGGCGGATCGAGGTCTGATTGCAACCAGAATCCACCAACGCCTGATATGTAGCCCCTTGGACACTCACTGGTATGTGATACGCTCCGGCCCGATCGAGGGCAGCTTCTGGCGCATTGGGGATCCATACCACCGCGCCCACCTCCATTGCTGCGCACTGTTGTTGCAGGTGGCCCGGCTCCCCGCAGCGCCAGCAAACCGGCCCGGGCTTTCCCTCTGCACCTGTGCTCTGGGGCTCACTCACCTGAGGGGGGGGAGAGACAGACACAGAAGGGAGAAATGGGAGGGCACCACGGGTGCGGTGGGCCGGCTGGGGTGGAGCTGGCCCCCGCCTCCGTGGTGGGGGAATGGGGCGAGGACGGGACACAGAAGGGAGGGGAGAAAGAGAGAGAGAAGAGGAGAGAAGAGAAGACGTCGTCGGTTGTCCTGCCGCTGGAACAGCCGCCAAATGATCCTCCACCAGTCCTATTGCCTGATCCAGCGACGCCGGGCGGTGGCACTGGACTCACTCCGTGGTTCCGGCTGGTAAGCGCGCGATGAACTGCTCCAGCACCACCTGATCGATGATTCCCTTGGCGTCGCGATCGTCGGCCCTCAGCCACCACCAGCAGGCATCCCAGAGCTGCTGGCCGAATGCAAACGGCCGTCCGACTTCCTCCAACTGCAGCGCGGAAGCGCTGGCGCTGTTGTTCTGGTGTGCGCCCCACGCTCTGGAGGACGGCCCGGCGAAGGTCCACGTAGGCCAGCCGGCGGTCGGCGGGGAGCTGTAGCGCGGCCAGCTGCGCCTCTCCTGTCAGGAGGGGGAGGAGGTGCGCCGCGCGCTGCTCCATCGGCCACCCCGAGGCTTCGGTGACCTGTTCGAACAATGTGAGGAACTCCTCGGGGTCATCCTGCAGGCCCATCTTGGTCACAGTGAGGGGAGACGGGCCTGCGGCCGGGGCGCTGGTGGACCCCTCCGACGCGAGGAGATGCCGGAACGCCTCGCGAGCTTCCTGCTGGGCCAGCACCAGGGCTTCGAAGCGCTGCTCCTGCTCTTTTCGGAGCGTGACAAGTGCCTGGTGCTGGCTTTGCTGAGCCGTGGCGAGGGCGTGGACCAGGTCCGTGAACGGGGAGGATTCCATGGGGCTGCGGGGTTGGTGCTCCACCTTTGTCCCGGGTTTCGGCACCACTGTAAGCTCTCTGAGGTGTGGGTGGAGCACAGAGGACGGCAGGACAAAGCTCAGGTACGAAATAGGCTTTTATTGCCAGACTTTTCAGTATAACAAAAAGCTTTATTCTCATAAAGACACACACACGCTGGGTTCTTGTCCCGGGAAGAGCTCTCCTCTGCTCTCCCTCTGCCTCCTTAAATAGGGCGCGGTTACTGGGAAGACACACAAACACAGGTTACTTACTGTCAGGTGTAGTGATTCTGCCACTCACCTTCCCTGGCTCCGCCCTCCTGTCACAAACCGGCACTTGACCACGCCCCCGCTGCCACAATCAGATATCAAAAAATCATCTAAAAATAAAAGTCCTTATTTTAACAAACCTTTGTTTTGTTTGTTTGTTACCTCAGTTGCTACAGAGTAAGCAGGACAAGGTATTGTTTTTGGTTGGGTTTCTTTGTTTTTTTTTGTTAATGATATTACAGGAAAACGGCTGGATCAATCTTCATGAAACTTTCAGGATAGATGAGCACTGGTCTCAAATAGAACTGCCAACATTTTGAGGGTCATCCAGTCAAGGTCACAAAAAGGTCAAAATCATTTTTGTTGTGTCTACTGCCTCATATAAAGGTGCTAGCCACTATTGCCCCTTTTCCACCAAAGCAGTTCCAGGGATGGTTCGGGGCCAGTGCTTAGTTTGGAACTGGATTTTCTGTTTCCACTGACAAAGAACTGGCTCTGGGGCCAGAAAAACCGGTTCCAGGCTAGCACCAACTCTCTGCTGGGCCAGAGGAAAGAACCACTTACATCAGCAGGGGGGCGGAGTTGTTAAGACCATCAACAATAACAAGACCATGAAAGATCGCCATTTTTAAGCGACGAGAAGCAGCAGATGTACAAACGCGAAGACATCCATTATTATTATTGTTGTTGTTGCTGCTGCTGCTGCTTCTTCCGTGTTGTTTTTGCTTCGATATTCGCGCCAAGGTTTATGCAAACGTAGCGATGTAACTGATGTATACAACGATGTAACTGACGTACACAGCGACGTAACTGACGTATACAACGACATAATGATGTGGCTTCCCTTAGCACCGCAAGCTATGGAAAAGCAAACTGGTTCTCAGCTGGCTCGCAAGTTGAACGAGTTGTGAACCAGCACCAGCACTGGCCCCGAACCAGCCCTGGAACTGATTTGGTGGAAAAGGGGTATATGTCATCATGCTGTAAGAATGTAACAATCATGCACTGTGCATGCGCATACATGTGTTCTGATTAAAATGGCTGCTAAGTGTATGCAATTCAGTTCACCATTCAAAATAAATGGACGAGACTAAAGAAATCGCTTTCAGACATGTTTATGCTTATTACAGAGGGAAAGTGTGTTCTGCTGAGCTCTAGCGTCAGGCCATTTCTGGGAAATAAGAGTTTCGGTCATGGCGACAGCGTGTGTATGTCAGCCTCGGTTCGGAGGTTTCAGTTTCGAAAACTGTAAGAGGTAAGAGTAGAATAATATAAAGTACAGACACTTGGTATATTTTACTTCTGTGATTTTTAAATTGTTCATTTTTGGCTTACGCTTCATTTTTGTGGCTACTGCCTCATAGGGTAAATATATATGCTATATTTACTATATGGACATGGTATCAGAAAACAATTTTATTTATAAACTGTAGCCACATGTACCCAGAGGGTACCTATTTTTTTTCACAATATCTTCCTTCATATTCATCATAAGTGCTACCGGGCGAGGTATGTTTTTCATGGCAACACTTGTTTGTTTGTGTCTTAATTTAACCTTACCTAAGAAATATAACTTAGAAAGTATTACCTCATCTCATCTCTAGCTGCTTTATCCTGTTCTACAGGGTCGCAGGCAAGCTGGAGCCTATCCCAGCTGACTACGGGCAAAAGGCAGGGTACACCCTGGACAAGTCGCCAGGTCATCACAAAGTATTATATTTAGGTTATATAGTGGTGCTTGAAAGTTTGTGAAACCTTTAGAATTTTCTATATTTCTGCATAAATATGACCTAAAGCATCATCAGATTTTCACACAAGTTATAAAAGTAGATAAAGAGAACCCAGTTAAACAAATGAAACAAACATATTGTACTTGGTCATTTATTTATTGAGGAAAATGATCCAATATTACATATCTGGGGTGGCACGGTGGTGTAGTGGTTAGCACTGTCGGCTCACAGCAAGAAGGTCTGGGTTCTAGCTCCGTGGCCGGCGAGGGCCTTTCTGTGCAGAGTTTGCGAGTTCTCCCCATGTCCGCGTGGGTTTCCTCTGGGTGCTCCGGTTTCCCCCACAGTCCAAAGACATGCAGGTTAGGTTAACTGGTGACTCTAAATTGACCATAGGTGTGAATGTGAGTGTGAATGGTTGTCTGTATCTATGTGTCAGCCCTGTGATGACCTGGCGACTTGTCCAGGGTGTACCCCGCCTTTCACCTGTAGTCAGCTGGGATGGGCTCCAGCTTGCCTGTGACCCTGTAGAACAGGATAAAGCGGATAGAGATAATGAGATGAGATTACATATCTGTGAGTGGCAAAAGTATGTGAACCTTTAGGATTAGCAGTTCATTTGAAGGTGAAATTACAGTCACGTGTTTCAATCAATGGGATGACAATCAGGTGTGAGTGGGCACCCTGTTTTATTTAAAGAACAGGGACCTATCAAAGTCTGATCTTCACAACACATGTTTGTGGAAGTGTATCATGGCACGAACAAAGGAGATTTCTGAGGACCTCAGAAAAAGCGTTGTTGATGCTCATCAGGCTGGAAAAGGTTACAAAACCATCTCTAAAGAGTTTGGACTCCACCAACCCACAGTCAGACAGATTATGTACAAATGGAGGAAATTCAAGACCATTGTTACCCTCCCCAGGAGTGGTCGACCAACAAAGATCACTCCAAGATCAAGGCGTGTAATAGTCGGCGAGGTCACAAAGGACCCCAGGGTAACTTCTAAGCAACTGAAGACCTCTCTCACATTGGCTAATGTTAATGTTCATGAGTCCACCATCAGGAGAACACTGAACAACAACGGTGTGCATGGCAGGATTGCAAGGAGAAAGCCACTGCTCTCCAAAAAGAACATTGCTGCTCGTCTGCAGTTTGCTGAATATCACATGGACAAGCCAGAAGGCTATTGGAAAAAAGTTTTGTGGATGGATGAGACCAAAATAGAACTTTTTGGTTTAAATGAGAAGCGTTATGTTTGGAGAAAGGAAAACACTGCATTCCAGCATAAGAACCTTATCCCATCTGTGAAACATGGTGGTGGTAGTATCATGGTTTGGGCCTGTTTTGCTGCATCTGGGCCAGGATGGCTTGCCATCATTGATGGAACAGTGAATTCTGAATTATACCCACGAATTCTAAAGAAAAATATCAGGACATCTGTCAATGAACTGAATCTCAAGAGAAGGTGGGTCCACCATGATGTGCATGGCAGGGTTGCAAGGAGAAAGCCACTGCTCTCCAAAAAGAACATTGCTGCTCGTCTGCAGTTTGATAAAGATCACGTGGACAAGCCAGAAGACTAGGTTGTGGTAGTATTATGGTTTGGGCCTGCTTTGTTGCATCTGGGCCAGGATGGCTTGCCATCATTGATGGAACAATGAATTCTGAATTATACCAGCAAATTCTAAAGGAAAATGTCAAGACATCTGTCCATGAACTGAATCTCAAGAGAAGGTGGGTCATGCAGCAAGACAACAACCTTAAGCACACAAGTCATTCTACCAAAGAATGGTTAAAGAAGAATAAAATTAATGTTTTGGAATGGCCAAGTCAAAGTCCTGACCTTAACCCAATCGAAATGTTGTGGAAGGACCTGAAGCAAGCAGTTCATGTAAGGAA
This sequence comes from Neoarius graeffei, assembly GCF_027579695.1. NCBI lineage: Eukaryota > Metazoa > Chordata > Actinopteri > Siluriformes > Ariidae > Neoarius > Neoarius graeffei. The sequence goes on along the minus strand of NC_083584.1, from coordinate 23,308,507 downwards.
ACCCACCAACATCTCAGAGCTGAAGCTGTTCTGTACAGAGGAATGGGCTAAAATTCCTCCAAGCCGGTGTGCAGGACTGATCAACAGTTACTGGAAACGTTTAGTTGCAGTTATTGCTGCACAAGGGGGTCACACCAGATACTGAAAGCAAAGGTTCACATACATTTGCCACTCACAGATATGTAATATTGGATCATTTTCCTCAATAAATAAATGGCCAAGTATAATATTTTTGTCTCATTTGTTTAACTGGATTCACTTTATCTACTTTTCGGACTTGTGTGAAAATCTGATGATGTTTTAGGTCATATTTATGCAGAAATATAGAAAATTCTAAAGGGTTCACAAACTTTTGAGCACCACTGTAATGTTACATGTATAATCTAAACTAATAAATTAAATGTGTGTGTAAATCTTTTTTATAGGTAATTAGAATCATGTGCCTTATAAATGCATCATACCATCTCATGAAGGTGCTCAAGTGTCTCATCAGTGTTTATTCTGAATCTGGATCAATCATTTTTGAGTTCAAGCCAGCTGTTATGACCCTTAATCTCAAACAAACACAGTAGCTGTTTTTACTGCTCTTCCCAAAGCCACACACAGCCCAAAACACATGCACTGCATTTGTTTTCCCTCTTGTTCACAGATCCTGAGGCAAAATATATACTAGAGTTTCTCTTCCAAGCAGATATTTCATTAACAACCATTGGAATGTAGACAACCCAACAAAATATTACAAAAGTGGTCCGATTTACAACCACTTACTGCACCTTTAAAATGCATACGGCAAAAAAATAAAATTAAATAAATAAATAAATCACACTGTTTTAATCTATTAAAGGTATCTGTTGAGCATTGTGTTTAGTTTCCTAGTATAAAATGTAAGTCATTCATTTTAGTGTTATGCAAAATAAATGTCTGTCATTTACAAGACTTGGAATCATGTACTACGATCCTATTGGTGACAAATCAAACTTTAATAAGGCACGGACTGATGACTCATCCATCAATCATATCAAATAACAACGCTGTATTTTATGAAAGAAAGATTAATGAGTTTTTTTGCAACTTTTATGTGACATGTTTAAATCAAAGATTGCATTTATTTTAAAATGCAATCAAATTAAAGCCACGCAAGGGCTCTAGGTTGGCACTTTCATGTTTTTACAGACCTGTTGTCTGCAGCATGTGTACTGTGACTCATTTGGGAGAGGAGAGCGGTCAGATCCACTGAGTGGCATGGACTGCACATTAAACATCCATTCAAACCCAGTGTTCTGGTTCCCTTTCAACACAAGGTCCTCAGAGGGCTGCTGAGCCGCAGAACCCCAGTGGAGCTGTCTATCCATTCAAAAACAAGCTGAAGGAGGGATATGATTTATTTACAGTGTTTACTGCTTACTGTCTGTACTAGGCCTTAGAGAGTGAATTAATTTTTTACAAATTTCCCCCAAGTATAAAAGAGCGGCCAAACTCCTGGGCATTTGGCTTCCAAAACAATCAAGTGAAATTGTGTGTATGTGTGTGACTCCTATCACCTTTATCAATGACAGGCCCGATTTATTCTCTTACTTCACATTATGAATATTTCACAGTGAGCCCTTGGTCTAAAGGTCAGTCAATTCTTCACCTTGCCTTCTTTTGCTTTTTCTCCTTCTGTAACAGGTATATGTTAAAGGCATCTGGAGGTATTGATGTTGAAGGGATACTGCAAAAAATAGATCTAGTTTTTCACTTGGTGTAACCATACAGACATGTCCATCCTGTAAACTATGCAATCAATGCACATCATCATCTGACTTTGTTATTCTGTAGGTTGTCATTATAGTCACCAGTATCATTATCTAGGTGGGACAGATGCTTGTTCAAGCTTGTTCTGACATCAGAGGATTATGGACCATGATAAGACAAAAACAACCATACTGTGAACCAGTGGTGAACTGTTACTATTAGAGCTGGGACTTCAGCTCAGCCAAAACTTAGCCAGACACACCAAAAAAACAACAGGGCAAAGGATTTTGCAAGGGATTAGTGGCAGGCTGCCAGGTCACTCCGTTGTGTGTAGCTGTCGATGTTCATTTTAAAAATAACTAAGTAAATTACACAGGGAAATGAATACTTAAGTCTGTGTGAAAAATACTGTGGCGGGTGTGCATGAAAGAAGAGTCTAGAGACAGTAATCTTAGTTTTTCAGTCATTAGCCTGTGCTACTTGCTCTCGATAGCACTGGCTTGACCACTTTATTAACACTTGTTAACACTACTGATGAATGCCACACTGGCTGGAAGGTGACTTCACTGCTGCACTGACAGCGCCGAGTCTCAGTTAAGCTCGTGTTGGCCTTCGAGAACGCCAAGGGCGATACATTTTTGGTCCCTTCCACTATAAACCAAGATCTGATTGGTTAATTCATCTGTCACTTCCTACACAAACATACACTGCCATGGCCTTCTGTCCCGGCAATGAAGTCCTAACCAATGAGTGAGCAGCTCTAAACTCTTCTCAGCCTAGAGACAACAAACCAAAAATTCTTAATGGATAAGTCTATTTTAATGTTTTCAATACAGTAACCCTTTCATTTCTGAAGCAAATTTGATAGAAAATTAGGCCAAATTAAAATTAGAAGATAATAATTATAATGAAATTATGAAAGAATGAAAGAAATTATAGAATGAAAGAAATTTAATATAATATTTGAAATGCTGATAAGTTTGGGCCTTCTCTGAAGACCTAGAAGGCCCTGACGGTTCCCCACTGCTGTGAACTGGTGGTAGTGATTAGCAAAATCAGGTTAATATTTTGGAATTTCAACTTGGAATTTCATAATGACTGGCACCAGTGGATACTCATGAACATCCTCATGCACATACCCCACATTCACCAATCGTGCCTCTCCAAATTGGCTCAGTTCTGGTTACACCCTGAGTCCACCAAGGCCTGATGTTTACTCCCTTGTATACTCATTAATAGACAGTGTGTTCCTGCTCAGTCGGGGGAGGTGGTGTATCAGGGATCTGGATCAGTGTTCCTGCTTCCCTGAAGGAATTCTGATTCTGGAAACGCCCAGCTTTCCTGCTATGCCCAAGCCAGTGGCACTCGACCCACTCTGCTGTTCCTGTTAGGAGTCAAGCAACAAATTACTCCAGCACCACCAGCTTGATAATCTATTCTGCATCCCACTCCTCTGCCATCAACTACTAGTAACAATAATCCTTCAGCTGCTGCTCACAGGTGAAGGGGTGGCCGACCTCAAGGAACTGCAGCAACCGGAAGAGTTAGCAGTGCTTCTCAGGTGTCTGGCTGACAAGACCATGCTGCAGGACCATCTTCTTGATGCTGGAATACTCCAGCTGTGTATGTGGTGGCAGCTGCTGGACTTCAAGCTGGGCTCCTCCTGATAGCAAGAGAAGGAGTCACTTCCCCTCCTTCCATTTCCACACAGACACTCAAAGAACTCTGGGAAGGCCTTTGTCTCTTCCATGGAGGCCATCTTCATGAGCAGCATGCCTTTCACAGTGGCAGGAGACACAGCTGGAGATGTGGGGGGCTGCAGCAGCTTCTATAGTGCCCACTGGCTCTTGGCCTACACCTACACAAGGTTCTGAAGTACAGCTGCTGCTCATTGCACATTTCAAGGATAGCTTAGTGTTGGGGTTAGTGGAGGATGGCAAGGGACTTGAAGATCTTGCTGAGTGTGGAGGTTTCCTTTGTGGCTTTTGAGACTTCATGAATCCCAGTGGTTTTAGCACCGCTATAGAACCCTGGTGTATGAGGATGTAGAGGAAGATTGTTTGCATAGGATAGTATCCAACCTTTGGTGTAGCACAGTGTTCCTGTCATACTAGGTTCACCACCAGGTCAAATTTACCAAGAAGCTTTTTTGTAAACCAAGATGTTTCCTATTTTTGGGCAAGTTTCACCTCATTTAAACAAGTCAAGTAGCCTTGACACAGCTAACACATGTAGTCTAGTGCCATAAGCATTCTGCTCTACTTATTAGCCAACACTTTAATTAATTTGGGAAAAGTTGGTGCGTGTTTTAGGCCAAATGGCATCACAGTATACTGTAAAAAATATTACAGCTCACAAAGTAGAACTCCTTGAGGATTAAGGAATGTGTGGCTCTTGCCAATAAGCTTTAAGACAAGCTATAAATGACAATATACCTAACTAACCTTGTAGTATGCATCATGTCTACCTACAATCCAAAATAAGATAAAAAAAAATTGAATGTATCCATCCATCCATCCATCCATCCATCCATTTTCTTCTATTTATCCAAGGTCAGGTCATGATGGCAGCAGGCTAAGCAGGGTATTCCAGGTGTACCACTCCCCAGCATGCCTCTCTCGATGCCAAAATCAAAAGATGACTCGCCAGGGGAGCAGCTGCTTTCTACTCACTAACCACCAGATGTTGGAACCGTAAAGGTCTTTTGCTTGCCACAAAAGTCACAGTATACAAAGCTCTGGTCCTACCATGTTTACTCTATGGTAGTGAAACGTGGTGCACACTCGCGCATCATGTGCATCTACTAGAAATGTTCCATCAAAGATCACTAAGACAGATCCTTAAGATCAAGTGGTGGCACAAGGTGACCAACATCGAAGTGCTGAGAAGGGCTAGCTCCACAACCATAGATACCATGATCCACGGCAATTGCTTAAGGTGGCCCGGCCACATTTGTAGGATGCCAGACTACCGACTGCTGAAGCAGCTCCTCTTCAGTGAGTTAGCTCATGGAAATAGACCACGCGGCTGACCAAAGAAAAGGTGGAAGGACTGTATTAAGGAGGACATCAAGATCTTTGACCTGGAGAATGATTGGCATAACCTAACGGCCAACCATCCCACCTGGAGGCACCACATAGCCAATGGCAAGCTTCTGTGCAAGCAGCGACTTCAACAGCGAGCCGAGGACTGGCGCTCCTGACAACACCAAAGAGTCCTCCATTGTTAATATTGACGGGGACCATAAGTAAGTGAGTAAGTCTCCCCAGCAACACTTTCCAGTTCCTACTGGGGGATCCCAAGGTGCTCCCAGGCCAGATGAGATATATAATTTCTCAAGCGTGTTCTGGGTTTACCCCCAGGTCTCCTCCCAGTTGGACATGCTCAGAAAATCTCCAAAGGAAGGCACTCAAGAGGCATCCTAATCAGAGGCCTGAACCACCTCAGCTGACTCCTGTTGACATGAAAGAGCAACGGCTGTACTCCGAGATCCCTCCGGATGTCTGAGCTCTCACCCTAAGGGTGAGCCCAGCTACCCTACAGAGAAAGCTCATTTCAGCCATTTGTATCCACGATCTCATCCTTTTGGTCACTACCCAAAGCTCTTGACCATAAGTGAGGGTTGGAACATAGGTTGACTGGTAAATCGAAAGCTTTGCCTTCTGGCTCAGCTCCCTCTTCACTACGACAATCCGGTACAATGCCCACTTTACTGCTAATGCTGCATATATATATTGAATGTAGGTATGTGCTTATTCTAAACTGTTCCTTCTATATTTTTTATATTGTAGTAATAAATGGCAATTAGATATGATCAACAGGATATTAGTCCAAAATGATTTTTTTTTAAATAAAACACTATTAAAAACAGCAAAAGAAGCTAGCAAAGCCAAATGAAAGCCTAACTAATAAATGTAACTCACAAAGTTGCTGGTTCATGAAGTTAGTCTAAGTGCAACACTGAGAACGTGTAACCAGTGTTGGGGAGTAACTAATTACATGTAACGACGTTACGTAATTTAATTACAAAAAAAGTGTAACTGTAATTCGTTACAGTTACAACAGGAAAATATGTAATTCAGTTACAGTTACTTATGGAAATATTGAGAATTACAATTTTAGTTACATTTGAAAAACAAAAACCTTTGCGACATGAGCAAGGATATTTTTATTGCTTTGCGCATAATTTTGCCGTTTCCCGCCACGGCTCCTTGTCTGTCCTGGGTTTTCCTATCATGTTTGCCAGCAGCAGCGCCACTCTGTTTCTGTGCTTGAACACTAGAGCAGCAAGAAGCGCGCGGTTCAGTTCAGTTCAGCTCAAGCAGCAGTCATGTCAGACGCCTTCAAGCATTGGAAATTTAAGAAGCATTTCATCTACATCACTGAAAATGGCTCAAATTTAACTGTCCAATGCAAGCAGTGTTTGCCGGCCATCAAGAAGTTGTCCACGTCGAAGCAGTCTATGTCAAACCTAAAGGCCCGGTCCCACTGCACTTATGGATGCAAAGAGGATGTAAAACGTAAAAAAATCTTTGCCATCCGTTGGAAAACGCTATGCATCCGTTGTGTACTCATTGCATACGTGCTTCATACGCTCTATCCATCGAGCATCCGTCCACTGTGATTTCATCCGCGCAAAAAGTTTTGAGCTGCACAAAACTTTTAGAACGGATGAACTTTCCGCTGTGTACGATGTAAATCCGCGACATATACGAGCAACAAACGTTCTATGTCCGTTATCATCCGTTAAACGTCTGCTGTATCCTCTCTGCATCCTCTGGGCATCCTCGCAACTCACATCCGCTGCAGCTGAAAACGGAAAGAGGGAGGAAAGATAAGGTACATGAAACGTCTATTCATCGTTAGTAGCACGGAAATAGAAAGGATGTAAGCGTATGCATCTCGTATATAAAGTATTCAAAACGGACAAAGCGTTTATATCTGGGATGTATCTCGTATATTGAGGATGTCTGGAGTATGTCTAGAGTATGTAGAAGGACACCTAGCGGACAATCGGTCTACATCCGATATACATCCGCGCAACATGCCCTTTGTTTCCGTTAGGCGTACGTGATGCATCCCCTTCATCCGCTATGCATCCGCTCTTTCTGCTATGCGTCCGCTTCTCAGTTATCACCGGTAACCCCTTCGGAGCTGTCATCCACTTCCATCCGCTTTCATCCGCTAGGCTTCCTATGAACATGCGTTTAACATCCCCGCTATATACTACCCACGTCCGTTCTTTTCCGTTCTGTTTTCGCAAATTTTGTCCATTTCTGGAGCGGATGAAAACGGATAGAGCCACCCCCGAAATTTTGCTCGTCCGCTGTGTCCTTTTTGCATACGTTTTGTGTCCATCGGCCAGTGGGACCGGGCCTTAAGGAAACATTTAGAGGTAAGTGCAACTCACTGGTTTATTTCCGATCAGAAGGCATTCATTTTGAGGTTGTAAGCACATTAACAGCAAGGTAGGCTATGCTGACGAAATATGTTGAACTACCAGCTCTAGAACAACTGACACCCACCTACATACCATCGTTGTTATTAATCCCAGTGGGCAACATAATATAATGATGTACGATTGATTCAATGTCATATATCACAACAACGGTTAAGCACACATGTCGTTTCCCTAGTTAGCTACGTGCTAGGCTACTACCATTCACTTTAATGTGTTTATTGTTTATTGTATTTTTTTGTAATCAACATTCCATTGACTCTTAAATGTTCAATGACTGACTACCCATCGTCAGTCTTAATTCTTGATGGGCTGTATTGTGCCATGTTTCATTTTACAAGCAAAGAGAAAAACAAGAAAAATAAAATGTGATGTAAAAGTCTCACTTTGGTTATTTATTACTAGATTAAAGTAGAACACTTCATTGTCATTGCACATGTATGAAGTAATGAAATGCAGTTTGGCATCTAATCAAGTGCAACACGTGCAGACTGCACATAATGCAGTATTTAGAGACAAAATGCCGTTATTTACAGCTAGTGTAAGTAAAGATGGTTATATGTGCAGAGCATGTATGCGCAGAGTATGTACAATGTAGTTATGGCAGTACAATGCACAGGGCAATGAAAAATAGCATGGTATAAATAAATGTGATGAATACAGATGGAATCATTATACAGGTAATCCTATACCACTGTAGATAGGGCTATACAGATGTGAATTGAAGAGGAACACTATATGGATGGTAAGGTGTGGATAGAGGGGAACGAAAGACTGGTCTTTGGGAAGAGTTCAATAAGGTGACCGCTGTGGGAAAGAAGTGGTTTCTGAACCTGCTTGTGTAGTCTGCAAACTGTGAAAACGGTAGAGCCTAGGGGAGGAACAGAAGAGTATGGCCCCTATGACAGGAGTCTGAGAATCACATGCACGGTGCAAGCATCTCTTATGGACCTCCTGTGATTGCTTGTCAGCAATTCCCTCTCAGCTTAGTACTGCTTTAAGGTTGCTTTAAGGTTCACACTGTCGGTTTTCAAAAATTAAATGGTGAACATGGGTCAATATTCATTAAAACATTAAAGTAATTAAAAAGTAATCCAAAAGTAACTAGTTACATTACTTTTTAAAAGTAATTGAAAAAGTTACACTACAATTACATTTTAAACAAGGTAACTTGTAACTGTAACGAATTACATTTTTAAAGTAACTTACCCAACACTGCGTGTAACCTACTACACTTTGGTGCCTTCTTACATTTTCTCAGTGTGGTAACTTACCTTAATTAGTTATGAATATTTTTTACTCTATCATTAATTGCTGCCTCATTAAAATAATGTATATATTTTCCTATCTCCTCAGAGCATTTCTGTTGTTTTTATTAGTATGAATAATGATAGAGCTTATCCTTTTAATAAGTAGGGGTTTAGTCGCAATTGGGATGAAAGTACTGTTCCTTTCCCCATCACACCTCTCTGTTTAGTTTTTCTTTGTTAGAAGTACGTGACCATTTTTGGTATTTTAGTTTCTCAGTATCTTATTGTAAATTTGTGACAAAGCCAGTAAACTAAAACTAAAACAATGTACAAAGCAGCAGCCCTGGATTCTGATTGGCTAGAAACAATTAGATATCTTTAATGAAGACCAAAAGGTCCTCGACGACTCAGATGCCACCTACAATGAGAGAGAAAGAGCAAACAAAAAACAGAAATAAATGAAATAATGCACGACTCTGTGAATGGACTCTGAACTTTTAATAAGATCAGACTATATGCCATGTTAGGATGGATCAAAACTAAAAAGGTCAGTCTACGACTGTTTACCAATAGAAAACATGGTCACTATGTGTATTATAACCAATATGTTTATCAGTGTGGTCTGGTATCCTTGTTATCCCAGTTCTCTCTTCCAGTTTCAACAAAACCAAGCCAATGGGGTGACTAATTGATGCTGTTAAATTCAAGTCGAATTCACTGGAGTGAAAATCATATTGTGTTTTGAGGCTCTGGGCTTGGTGTATGTTTAAAAAAAAAAAGACAGTGAGAGCATCGACATATTCTGAGTTCTTCAGTGACAAGCTGACTGTTCCGCCATAAAGCACTGCCAATTTAAATTGCAAAGCGGGTTGCCAACTCTCCTCAGAAGCAATAACTGTAAGTATTTTGTGAGAGCACAAAATAAATAAATAAATAAATAAAGGTGCGGTATGCAAATAAGTTTGACGGAAGAGTACTTTGAGGCGAGTAGGTAATGTAGGAGCTATTCATCACGCAGAGGGAGAAAGTAGCACTGGTCGTCCTTAGCATATTCTAATGAAGGCCATCATGGAAATGAGCATGACCTTTTCTTTTTTCTCCTCACTAGTTCATATTCAATAGAGAAATGTGGTACATATAGTGGGTGCGGTGCATATGGACATGCATATACATACTGTGTGATTTTAATATATAACAAATATTCTCCTACTTAAACTCAAAGACTCTGCAGAAGCTAATTATATGTCTTGGTGCTAAAACAAACAGCGTAAGCTCAAACTTGGCAACAGGAAGATGGCTATGAGAAATGACTAGAATGAACGAAGGTTATTCTCACCTTCTGTGTGTTCGGATTCTGAAGCTAAACAGGAAAAGAAACAGTGTTTGTATGTTAAATATAATAGTTTGAAGACGTCTGCCATTCACTTGTCTCTACCTTTGCATCTGTACACACACGTAAAGGAGAAATAAATAAATAAATAAATAGATAGACCAATGAACATGACTGACAGTGCCAGTAATTGACAGTGAGGAATGTAGCCACGATACATACCCCTTTGGTAACTTTGAACTTTTTCCACTTGTAAAGATTAAACATAAATATTGAAATATTGAAATGAAAGATGTGCTGTCGGCAGATTTGGGGCAAGGTGGATGTTGTGTGTAGGGGGGGTTGGATTTTCAGGTGAGGGTGGGAGAATAGACAGAGTAGTATTGCTTGTGCATCAGTAAACAGCTCTGGCCTCCTCCCAGAACCGACAGTTATGGATAGGAAACATTACCAGCCATGGTAATTAAAGGCAAAACTAATACAGGCTGGAGAAAGAGGGGGGGTCTCATCCTCAATCTCCATTCATCATGGATTGGCTGCCTCACAGAGCACATGAATTAGACCGCGCTGCTTCTTTCTGCTTCTAGCACGCTTGTTTTTGTCGAAATTCAAAGCTGGCCTGAATTTCTCTATTAAAATCCATCAATGCTTTGGAAGTGGAGATAAGGAGATGCCATCACCATGTCAGACAAGATGCACTGAAAAGATTCCAGTTATGTAAAAACAAAAAAAGTAATACAGATTGTCTGTTGTCATGGGAACAATATAAGTACTTCTGAGATGGGATAAGATTCCTGAACATGTGTCTTTGAAGTAATGTTTACCGGACAACACCTGTAACAAATGTCCAATTCACCAGGGATAAGCGATCTTTCATATAAATTACAGAAATAGAAGTGTCTGCATGATGTATGCTTCCACTGTTCACACAATATTAAGTGCTTGTTGCACAGAGTGTCAGCTCAAGTAGTAAGCTTGATCAGTAGCATAATATATATTTAGGCTATACCTATGCTAGGATAACAATAAGTTACCTAAAGCCAGTAGAAGTATCGCTGCTTTGAAAAGTCCATTTAAAAGTTCATTTCGTCTTTATTTTGTCATGTGACATTTGAAACTTGGGCAATACCTGGTTTCATTCTGGTTTTGGCAAAGAACAAGACAAAAGGCCACTTCCTGCAACAGCTCCATACTGAAGAACAAGTGTGAAAAACACTCTTCTCCCAGGATATAAAGAAATGACAGTTTGGATGGGATATACAGTGCTGTGCAAAAGACTTAGGCACATGTAAAGAAATGCTGTAGATCAAAAATGGCTTAAAAATAATGAAATGAAATGTTTCAATATTAAAAAAAAATACTATAAACAGCAGTAAGCCATAATAAATAAAACAAACCAGGCTTGTAGTACTCAAGTCCAGGATTCAGACTCAAGTCTGACTCGTGCCCTAATTTTAAGGACTTGTGATTGACTTGGACTTGAGCAGTGATGACTCGGACTTGGACTCGGACTTGTGCATTAACTGCATTCAGACTCATAAATTGGAGACGAGGACTCTGATTTTTTATTTATTTTTTGTAATATGCCATAATAATTTGGCATAAGGTAGTTATCCATCCATCCATCCATTATCTGTAACCGCTTATCCTGTTCTACAGGGTTGCAGGCAAGCTGGAGCCTATCCCAGCTGACTATGGGCAAGAGGCGGGTTACACCCTGGACAAGTCGCCAGGTTATCGCAGATCAGGTATTTACGGTATATCTACATTAATGTTTATACCAATTTTGTGCAAAAGAATGCACATTCACCTGTTCATACATCATGTTCAGGAACAATCTAACATTAATGGTGCTAAAATGCCTGGAGAGAACGCCCCTAGGATTGTCCACTTTGCCCATACAGAGGTCTTGTGCAGTGGGAAAAAATGCATTGCTATATAAAGTAAGTGAGATGCTACTGTATGTTCATTGCCCTGTTGATAGCGGGGCTTGCTGAGCGATGAACTAGCTAGTGTTAACCCTCTCTCATGTTATTTGCCCTGTTGATAGTGGGCGGGGCTTGCTGAGCAATGAACAAGCTTTTTATCTGTAGTCTATTAACTAAAATGGGGCAGTCGAGCAGTAACATTAGTCCAACACAGTAGCAGAGACACTTTCACATAAAGGCAGCAACAGCCACCGTCAAATGGTGCAGTTGGAGTTTTGTTCTTGGACTCGACTCAAAAAATTTTTAATGACTTGAACTTGACTCGGACTTGAACACTGGGGACTCAAGACTGGACTCGGACTCGAGGTTTAGTGACTCGACTACAACATTGAAACAAAGTCAATATTTGGTGTGAGACGACCCTTTGTTTTAAAAAAATATATAGTAGTCTCAGGTACAGTGAGTGCAGTTTTATAAGGAAATGAGGTGTAGGTTTTACTGAGCATCTTACAGAACCAGCCACAGTTCTTCTGGACACTTTGACTGTCACACTCGCTTCTTAATTTTGCATCAAAACCCAGCAGCCTTTATTATGTTTTCTTTTTTAATCTGAAAAGTGCTCTCTTATGTAATATGCTGCTCAGATACAAATGTGCTTTTTTTCTGTAACATTTAATTTTGTGCTGGAAAACGAATGTTTGGACTCTAAAATGTTTTTGTTCTGACTCGATAATGATTAGATTAAACAGAAATCTATAACAAAGTTTGTATGAAAGAAAATAGGGTGCCTAAGACTTTTGCATAGTACTGTATATGATCTGGGGTTATTTCTAATGGTCATTTTATACAAGGTAAACAACAGTGTAGTCTTTTCAGATGTGTTCATAAAAATATTCTTATTATCCATATATAAACAATTCAGATTTGAATGGGACTTTTTCTTTTAACTTTTCAAAATCCTTTCCCTAAAGGGACAGCCAAACAATCCTACTGACTGTAAATGAAACCTTGTCCCAAATCTAATCTAAATCTCTAGTTATCTCCACAACTCTTATCTAAAAATTCAGTCGACTACAATGTTTCAAGGGCAAAATATTTTCTTCAAAGAGAATATATTTGGTTTGACTTCTGAAAAAGAATTTAGGTTCATCCTGTATAAAATAAATTGTTCAATTTTAAGCTGTCTCATTAGTAGCAGTACGAAAAGTGTACAGCAGTAAACACTCCAGCTGTAGAGTGGCAGCATATAGATTTTCTATCAGAGCTCAGTACCATGCAGTTTTTCTATTCCCAGACCCAAATAAAGCTGAATCCATTCTGCTAGTATTTCTATGAAAGTCCTTCTTTTGGTGGCCCCATGGGAAAACGCTTGGAAATGTGAGAATATTAATGAAAGTATTTCTCATTTTGCATTCCGAGATGTCTGCCTAAACATACAACATGTGCTGAAACAGCATGTCTATAAATCATCTATTTTGGGTGCACAATGGTCTTTTAGACATAATGAACTGAACATTTGAAATGTATGCGGAAGCTAATCTAATTTGCCTGGGAAACTAGTCCATCTCCTACTGACTATTGTCAGGAGAAGCAAATAGTGCAGTCATCATCATCAGGGCTCAAATCGCTCATACATCTGCCAGTGACACAATCAGTGTCCCAGAGAAATAGCACCTGCAAAAGTACTACAAGATAAATGCACATCTCTTAATGCTATGCTGTCTGTCTCGGTACTGATATTAACTCAGTTTGTGGCCCTTGTCTACACTATGAGGACAAGGAGATGGGAGTCTGTGTCTTTGGATGACAGTGAAAAAGCCAACTGAGGATTGTAATGTTGCCACTGAGCTAGGTTAGAGAGAGAGAGAGAGAGAGAGAGAGAGAGAGAGATAGTGTTAGAGTGGGGGGAAGGGGGAGGGGTGTGCTTGTGACCTGAAACAAAATGCCATTCTGGCATATTCTACATCATGTGGAATGACATACCTATTCTGCCAGGACCAGTCACCTCCGGCATCATGACACACACACACACATCTCTCAGCACCACGTCAATACTGCCACTGTAACTGGGACAGCAGGAACCCAGCATGTCACATTAGTGAAACATGGAAACTGACCAAAAAAAAGAGAGAGCAAGAGAGGGTGAAAGAGAGAGATTATATAATTTCAATATTAAGGCTTAATCTTAGTTATTAGGTTTATCATGGACAGGACACTTTTACATAGCCTATTTTATTTTTCTGTCTTCATAGTGAATAAGAAGAAGAAGAACAACAACAACAACATACACATTCCTTTATTTCAAACTTCAGTAGCAGCATGCAAATGCAACAAAGGTGCAGCTCAGACCCGTGTACATAGGTACATTAATAATCTAAAATTTATTATTATTATTAATAATAATAATAATAATAATAATAATAATAATAATAATAATAACAGGTGGCACGGTGGTGTAGTGGTTAGCGCTGTCACCTCACAGCAAGAAGGTCCGGGTTCGAGCCCCGTGGCCGGCGAGGGCCTTTCTGTGCGGAGTTTGCATGTTGTCCGCATGGGTTTCCTCCGGATGCTTCGGTTTCCCCCAAAGACATGCAGGTTAGGTTAACTGCTGACTCTAAATTGACCGTGAATGGTTGTCTATGTGTCAGCCCTGTGATGACCTGGCAACTTGTCCAGGGTGTACCCTGCTTTTCGCCCGTAGTCAGCTGGGATAGGCTCCAGCTTGCCTGCGACCCTGTAGAACAGAATAAAGCGGCTAGAGTTCCCTTTTGAGTCTGGTTCCTCTCGAGGTTTCTTCCTCATGTCATCTGAGGGAGTTTTTCCTTGCCACCGTCACCACAGGCTTGCTCACTGGGGATAGATTAGGGATAAAATTAGCTCATATTTTAAGTCTTTCAAATTCTCTAAAGCTGCTTTGCGACAATGTTTATTGTTAAAAGTGCTACACAAATGATTTGACTTGACTTTATCAATTTAATTTACTTAGTTTCTATTATATATAGTTGTTATTAATTTAATCTATATTCCTTAGTTTAGTTCTTATCATAAATTAGTTTTTATCAATACTTGTTATATACTGTATTATTGCAGTTTTTTTACGATTAAAAAAAATAACCATTCAACTGAGATAAGCATGAATTTGCAATCATAAGCATAGTACATAGGAAGTTATAAATAATGGTGTGGCAGCGGGGGTGTGGTCAAGCGTCGGTCCATGAATGGAGGATGGAGTCAGGGAAGGTAAGTGGCAGAATCACTGCACCTGATGGGAATTAATCTGTGTTTGTGTGTCTTCCCCAGTGACCGCACCCTATAAGAGGAGAGGGAGAGCAGAGGAAGGGAGCTCTCCCCAACCTGGACACTTGTGTGTTTTTGTGTGTGGGGGGGGTGAAATAAAGACGCTGAAAAGTACAAATAAAAGTTTTGTGAGAACTCAGTTCTAGCCTGCCGTGCTTCTGTGCTCTACCCACCTTCAACTATTTCTACAATGGTGCCGAAACCCGGGACGGAGTACAGAAGAGAACAGCCTCATGGAGTCCTCCCCCTTCAAGGACCTGGTCCATGCCCTCACCACAGCCCAACAAAGCCAGCACCAGGCGTTGGTTGCCCTCCGGAGGAGCAGGAACAATGGTTCGAAGCCCTGGTGCTGGTGCAGCAGGGAGATCGCCAAGCATTCCGGCACCTGCTCGCATCGGCAGGGTCCACCATCACCACCGCCACAGACCCTCCCCACCTCACCCTAACAAAGATGGGTCCGCAGGATGACCTTGAAGCCTTCCTCACTCTTTTTGAGCAGGCAGCAGAGGCGTGGGGTTGGCCGGTGGAACAGCGCGCGGCACGCCTCCTCCCCCTGCTAATGGGCGATGTGCAGCTGGCCGCTCTACAGCTCCCCGCCAACAGCCGGCTGGTCTACGCCGACCTCTGCAGGGCTGTCCTCCAACGTGTGGGGCGCACCCCAGAGCAGCAACGGCAGCGCTTCCTCGCGCTGCGCCTGGAGGAGGTCGGCCGGCCATTCACGTTTGGCCAGCAACTCCGGGACGCCTGCTGGCAGTGGCTGAGGGCCGACAACTGCGATGCCGAGGGAATCATCGACCTGGTGGTGCTGGAACAATTCATCGCCCAACTTCCGGAAGGAACAGTGGAGTGGGTCCAGTGCCATCGCCCGGCATCGCTGGATCAGGCCATCATGCTGGCAGAGGACCATATGGAGGCTGTTCTGATGACAGGACAGCATGTCTCCTCTTCTCCCATCTTTTCTCTCTCTCTCTCTCTCCCCTTCTGTTCCTCGTCCTCGCCCCATTCCCCCACTGTGGAGGCGGGGGCCAGCTCCACCCCAGCCGACCCGCCGCATCCGTGGTGCCCTACCATTTCCTACTTCTGTGTCTGTGTCTTCCCCCCCTCAGGTGAGTGATGTCCGGAACACCAGTGCAGAGGGAGAGCCTGGGCTGGTATGCTGGTGCTGCGGGGAGCCGGGGCACTTCCAGCATCAGTGCTCGGTGATGGAGGTGGGCGCAGTGGTCCGGATCCCTGACATGCCAGGGACTGCCCTCGATCAGGCCAGAGCATATCGCATACCAGTGAGTATCCAAGGGGATACGTATCAGGCTTTGGTGGACTCTGGCTGTAATCAGACCTCAATCCACCAAAGCCTGGTGCAAGACGAGGCATTGGGGAGAGCACAATTGGTGAAGGTGTTGTGTGTGCATGGGGATGTTCACAACTACCCTTTAGTGTCGGTCCACATTCTATTTCGAGGGGAGAAATTTAGAGTAAAGGCAGCGGTTAATCCTCGCCTTACCCACTCAATAATTTTGGGGACTGATTGGCCGGGATTTAGGGAATTAATGGAACATTTAGTGAAGAGTGGGGCCTGCCATAATTTAGTGGGGGGAGGTCCCGGTGTGGCATTGGCAGGATCAGCTGTCACAGAGCCGTCTACATCACCACGTCAGAGTGAGGAGCAGCAGGCTCCTCCTCCCTCTCTCGGGGAATCCCTCGCAGATTTTCCATTGGAGCAGTCGTGAGACGAAACTCTGCGGCATGCGTTTGACCAAGTGAGAGTAATCGATGGTCAGATGCTCCAGCCGAATGCCACCCAGTCCTTCCCCTATTTCTCCATTATTAAGGATAGGTTATACTGAGTGATGCAGGACACTCAGACTAAGGAACCGATAACACAGCTTTTAATCCCAAAGAGCCGCTGGGAATTTATATTCCAGGTGGCTCACTTTAATCCCATGGCTGGACACTTGGGGCAGAATAAGACACTACCCTGAATAATGGCCCAGTTCTATTGGCCAGGGATTCGCGGCGATGTCCGTAGGTAGTGTATGGCGTGCCGCAAATGCCAGTTTGTAAATCCTGCGGCCATTCCAAAAGCGCCTTTGCGCCCTCTGCCATTAATCGAGACCCTGTTCGAAAGAATTGGGATGGATCTCGCCGGGCCATTAGATCAGTCAACACAAGGATATCACTTTATTTTAGTTCTGGTGGACTATGCAATGCAATATCTGGAAGCAGTGCCTCTTTGCAATATCTCAGCACGTAGTATTGCAGAAGCACTCTTCCGCGTCATCTCCCGAGTCGGAATCCCCAAAGAGATTCTGACTGATCAAGGCACTACGTTCATGTCACGCACACTGCACGAACTGTATGGGTTACTGGGAATTAAGCCTATCCGCACCAGCATTTCTCACCCACAAACAGATGGCTTAGTCGAACAATTCAATCGCACCCTCAAGAACATAATTCAGAAATTTGTAAGCGAGGACGCACGCAACTGGGATAAATGGCTCGAGCCCCTGTTATTCGCAGTAAGAGAGGTCCCGCAAGCCTCCACAGGGTTCTCCCCATTTGAATTATTATATGGGCATAAGCCGCATGGCATTCTAGATGTGCTGCATGAAAATTGGGAGAAGGGACCTTCAGCAAGTAAAAATGAAATTCAATACGTTATCGACCTGCACGCCAAACTCCACACACTCACACACCTAACCCAGGAGAATTTGCAGCAGGTCCAAGAATGTCAAGTCCATCTGTACGACAGGGGCACGCACCTTAGGGAATTCACACCAGGAGATAAAGTACTTGTGTTGTTGCCCACATCGCGCTCCAAATTGATGGCCAGGTGGCAAGGATCCTTTGAGGTCACATGGTGAGTCGGGGACATCGACTATGAAGTGAGGTGAACGGACGGGTGGGGCATTACAGATTTACCACCTCAATCTGTTAAAACTTTGGAATGAGGAGGTCCCAGTGGTGTTGGTGGTTCCAGAGAAGGTGGAGCTGGGGCCGGAGGTTCAAAAAGGAAAATTGACGTCGCCCACCGCTCCGGTCCCCTGTGGAGACCACCTCTCCCTGACCCAACTCACGAAGGTCACCCAGTTGCAGACAGAATTTTCTGACATGTTCTCACCCCTGCCTGGCTGCACCCACCTCATAGAACACCACATTGAGATGCCCCTGGGGGTAGTAGTGCACAGCTGCCCTTACAGACTGCCTGAACACAAAAAAAGGTGGTTCAGGAAGAACTCGAGGCCATGCTCGAAATGGGCATCGTCAAGGAGTCCCACAGTGACTGGAGCAGCCCAGTGGTCTTGGTTCCCAAGGCCGACGGGTTGGTCCAGTTCTGTGTGGACTATAGAAAAGTCAACGCGGTGTCTAAATTCGATGCGTACCCAATGCCTCGTATTGACAAGTTGCTCGATCGACTAGGCACAGCTCGCTTTTATTCGACACTGGATTTGACAAAGGGATATTGGCAGATCCCCTTGACTCCTCTATCCTGAGAGAAAACGGCCTTTTCCACACCGTTTGGCTTACACCCATTCATCACACTTCCTTTTGGGCTGTTTGGGGTGCCCACTATGTTCCAGTGGCTTGTGGATAGGGTCCTCCGCTCCCATACCACCTACGCGGCCGCATATTTGGATGACATCATTATTTATAGTAATGACTGGCCGCGGCACTTAGAACACCTAAGGGTCGTCCTTAGGTCATTGAGGTGAGCGGGTCTCACAGCCAACCTGAAGAAGTGTGTGATTTGGCGGGTGGAAGTGCGGTATCTGGGCTTCCACTTCGGCAATGGGCAGGTGCGTCCCCAAATCAATAAGACAGCAGCGATTGCGGCCTGCCCGAGGCCCAAGACCAAAAAGGGGGTGAGACAGTTCATGGGGCTGGCTGGCTACTATTGTAGGTTTATACCTAATTATTCGGACGTCACCAGCCCGCTGACTGATCTCACTAAAAGGGGGCACCAGCTCCGGTCCAGTGGAAGGAGCAATGCCAGTGGGCTTTCTCTGAGGTAAAGGCTGCACTGTGTGGGGGGCCACTGTTACACTCCCCTGACTTTTCTCTCCCCTTTGTTTTGCAGATGGACGCATCGGACAGAGGGCTGAGGGCTGTTCTGTCCCAGGAGATGGCGGGGGAAGACCATCCAGTGCTGTACATCAGCCGGAAGCTGTCAGAGCATGAGGGCGGGTAAAGCACAATAGAAAAGGAATGCCTCGCCATGAAGTGGGCGGTCCTTGCCCTCCGCTACTACCTGCTGGGGCGCCCTTTCACCCTCTGTTTGGACCACGCGCCCCTGCAATGGCTCCACCGCATGAAGGATGCCAATGCGCGGATCACCCATTGGTATTTGGCACTCCAGCGGTTTAAGTTCGAGGTGGTCCACAGGCTGGGGGCGCAGATGGTCATGGCGGATTTCCTCTCCCATCAAGGGGGGGGGGGGGGAGTCAGCTACAAGCCGGATGGCTCCCCGGCCTGAGTCGGGCGGTGGGGGTATGTGGCAGCGGGGGTGTGGTCAAGCGTCGGTCCATGAATGGAGGGCGGAGTCAGGGAAGGTAAGTGGCAGAATCACTGCACCTGATGGGAATTAACCTGCGTTTGTGTGTCTTCCCCAGTGACCACACCCTATAAGAGGAGAGGGAGAGCAGAGGAAGGGAGCTCTCCCCAACCTGGACACTTGTGTGAGTGTGGGGGGGAAATAAAGACGCTGAAAAGTGCAAATAAAAGTTTTGTGAGAACTCAGTTCTGGCCTGCTGTGCTTCTGTGCTCCACCCACCTTCAACTATTTCTACAAATGGTTTGCATTATTTTGTTGTTATTGTTTTTAAGCTTTTCTTTTTAAGATGTAATTTGGTCTTTTTTTTTGAAGAATCACTGTAAATATAGTAGGTTAAGTTTTAGATTATGATATTTTGGATTGTAAATTTGATATAGTCCAATAGGTTACATTGGTCGCCCTATTGGAGAGTTGTTGGATGCATTCTGAATTTGAATAAACTGCATAATAATAATAATAATAATAATAATAATAATAATAATTAAAGCCGCTAGCGGCCTTGACGGGCCCTCGCATGTGTGGTTCCGCAAACCAGGACATCCCGCCACCCAACAAAACAGTCACATGTCATATATTCATCAAATGTTCAAAGGTGATGTGCATGTTTGCAAATGCCATGACTGCTTGACAGATGAGAGATAAACAGACAAAGACTGTGTGTGTGTGTGTGTGTGTGTGTGTGTGTGTGTGTGTGTGTGTGTTTGTTTCTGTGGTGTGAAAATGTACATTTATACAGTATATGTACAAAACTGTACATGTGTCTCCTCCTTATCTCTATCTCGCGCTGTAATCTTAAGTCACCTTAGCTTTCCTGTGTCTGCGTGTGTGTGTGTGTGTGTGTGTGTGTGTGTACATGCAGAGTTTTCATATGTCTGCAACAAAATGCACAATGATGGCAGGTCACTAATATATAGATTTAGGCACTCCCTAAAAGCAGAGCTCCCATCTGTTTCTGGGTTGTAGAATTTTCTTATATCCTTGTCAGTCCCTTTTGTTTTATTTCTTTACTGGCTAGCACTGGCCACTAGGTGGTGTGTATGACTGGTAATTACTAACACTGGCCACTAGGCGGTGTGTAAGACTGGTAATTACTAACACTGGCCACTAGGCAGTGTGTATGACTGGTAATTACTAACACTGGCCACTAAGCGGTGTGTATGACTGGTAATTACTAACACTGGCCACTAGGCGGTGTGTATGACTGGTAATTACTAACACTGGCCACTAAGCGGTGTGTATGACTGGTAATTACTAACACTGGCCACTAGGCGGTGTGTATGACTGGTAATTACTAACACTGGCCACTAGGCGGTGTGTATGACTGGTAATTACTAACACTGGCCACTAGGCGGTGTGTATGACTGGTAATTACTAACACTGGCCACTAGGCGGTGTGTATGACTGGTAATTACTAACACTGGCCACTAGGCGGTGTGTATGACTGGTAATTACTAACACTGGCCACTAGGCGGTGTGTATGACTGGTGGTACATGTACATGGACAAACCACAAAAAATCAACTCGATGGGTTTACCATTTTTTCTTAGGTAGGGTGTTCCACTGGAGCTCCGCTATTATTGTGTGTGTGTGTGTCTGTTTGTCAGAGGGAGAGAGAGAGAAAAAGTGTGTGTGTGTGAAAGAGAGTGTACTCATAGATGTTGCATGTGCATGTGAGTGCATACTTGTGAGCGAGCGTATGTGTGTATGCATGTGTGTGTGTGTACATGCAGAGTTTTCATATGTCTGCAACAAAATGCACAATGATGGCAGGTCACTATTTTTGTGTGTGTGTGTGTGTGTGTGTGTGTGTGTGTGTGTGTGTGTGTTTGTCAGAGGGAGAGAGAGAGAGAGAGAAAGTGTGTGTGTGAAAGAGAGTGTGCTCATAGATGTTGTGTGTGCATGTGAGTGCATACTTGTGAGAGTGTGTGTATGCATAAATGCATACCGGTATGACTGAGTGTGTGTATGAGTGTGCACAGAATTGTATATGTTATATCATCAGACTCACGATATCCAATATTTTGTAAAGTTTCAGATCAATCCATCAATGAATTGAATATTTTTCCCCATTTCCTGCTTGGCCAGATGGTGGCGCTGTGCTAGGCATCTGAATTACACATGTGAATATCATCACAATCATAATACACAATATTTTGTAAAGTGTCAGATCAATCAGTTAAGGCATTGCCAATTTCTGGCACATTTCCTGCTTGGCCAGGTGGTGACACTATAACAGGCAGGCCCATTGGGCGTCAGGTTATCATAATAATCATAATATCTATTGAAGTAAGAAGTGTCCGACCATACAGTCAATGCACTGTGGCTTTCTGACACGTTTCCTGTTTATGTGGCAAGATATTAAAATCAGAAGGCCATTTCAACATATTACAAGATATCAAAAATCCCTTCACAATTTAATATCAGTGACATCTTGGCATCACGTATAACAAATTTCACATGAATCTCATGAACCGTCTAGGAGGAGCATGTTAAAATTCATCATGTGTCAAAACACACATATTCAAAACCCTATTCTTTCCTTGGCCAGTTGGTGGCACTATACCAGACAGGCCCATAACAGCTAAAGAGTATCAGAATCGGAATCATATTACAAGATATCAAGTTCAACATTCAGCAATATCTTGGCATATGTTATAATATTTCAACATACTACAACATAACAAAAATCCCTTAGCAATTCAACTTCAGCAATATCTTGGCATCATGTCTGCCAAGTTTGACATGAATTTGATGAACCGTCTAGGAGGAGTACATTAAAAATGACCATGTGTAATTTCACTCCAAATGGCCTTATGATGTCATCATTCCAAAGTTCTACCCATTCATTTCAATGGGAAATGGAAAAAGGGGTGCTATGAAGTCCCTGGGCCATGCCCGGGGCCAAAAGTCTATGGCTGAGTAGCGGTGACTGATGTGTGTATCAAATTTCATGAGTTTTCGTGCATGGGAAATGCCTCAAATAAGGCCAAACGCGCCAGAAAATTAAGAAGAAGAAGAAGAAGAATCCTTCGAAAAACAATAGGGTCTCGCACCGAACGGTGCTCGGGCCCTAATAATAATAATCCTTCAAAAAACAATAGGGTCTTCGCACTGAATGGTGCTCAGGCCATAATAATAATAATAATAATAATAAATCTTCAGTAACTGCCTTATTCTGGTCAGGATTAGAAGCCTGGGCATGAAAAGGGATGCCAGTCCTCATAATACACCATGCACACACACATTCAGATATTTGTTCACATCTAGAGGCAATTTGTCCAAGCCAATACACCTACCAGCATGTTTTAATAAGGGTAGAGGAAACTGGAAAACATGTAAAACGTCTGACCTGAGCCCAGGATCAAATCCTATAATTATTATTATTAAGAAGAAGAAGAAGAGAATAATAATATGAAGCACTTGGTATAATTTGGGTGACACAGTGGTGTACTGGTTAGCACTGTCGCCTCATAGCAAGAAGGTTCTGGGTTCGAGCCCAGCAGCCGACAGGGGCCTTTCTGTGTGGAGTTTGCATGTTCTCCCCGTGTCTGCGTGGGTTTCCTCTGGGTGCTCCGGTTTCCCCCACAGTCCAAAGACATGCAGGTTAGGTTAACTCATCTCATCATCTCTAGCCGCTTTATCCTTCTACAGGGTCGCAGGCAAACTGGAGCCTATCCCAGCTGACTACCAGCAAAAGGCGGGGTACACCCTGGACAAGTCGCCAGGTCATCACAGGGCCGACACATAGACACAGACAACCATTCACACTCACATTCACACCTACGGTCAATTTAGAGTCACCAGTTAACCTAACCTGCATGTCTTTGGACTGTGGGGGAAACCGGAGCACCCGGAGGAAACCCACACGGACACAGGGAGAACATGCAAACTCCGCACAGAAAGGCCCTCGCCGGCCACAGGGCTCGAACCCGGACCTTCTTGCTGTGAGGCGACAGCGCTAACCACTACACCACCGTGCCGCCCCAGTTAGGTTAACTGGTGGCTCTAATGGCCCTTTTCCACTACCCTTTTTCAGCTCACTTCAGCTCGCTTCAGCTCACTTCAGCCCGACACGGCTCGCGTTTCGACTATCTCAAAACAGCACGACTCAGCTCGCTTCAGCCCTGCTTAGCACCCAAAACTCGCACGGTTTTGGAGTGGGGCTGAAGCGAGCCAAACCGAGCTGAGTGAGGCTGGGGGCGTGAGCAGACACTCCCCTGTGCACTGATTGGTGAGGAGGAGTGTCCTCACATGCCCACACACGCCCCGCGAACATGCTGGGATCTGTAAACACCGTAAACCCGGAAGAAGAATAATTACGAATTACGAGAATTTCTGAAGCCTTATGCACCTCGCCTCATCTATACGCTCTTGCCAGTATCTGTTGGCGTTGTCGGTGACAACAAGCCACAGCACCAAGACCAGCAACACTAACGACTCCATGTCCTCCATGTTTATTGTTTACTATCCGGGTCGTGAGACTACTGCTTAAAAGATCACTGATGTCACTGTTTGCGCCGCTTAACGACATCACGTGACGTCCACCCACTTTCGCTAACTCCACCCAATGTGTCCACCCACTTCCAGCCAGCACGGTTCAGCGCGGTTGTAGTCGAAATGCAACTCCAACAGCCCCACTCAGCTCGACTCAGCACAGCACGGCTCAGCCCGACTCAGCCGCGTTTGTAGTGGAAAAGCGGCATAAATTGACCGTAGGTGTGAATGTGAGTGTGAATGGTTGTTTGTCTCTATGTGTCAGCCCTGCGATGACCTGGCGACTTGTCCAGGGTGTACCCCGCCTCTCACCCATAGTCATCTGGGATAGACTCCAGCTTGCCCACGACCCTGCACAGGATAAACAGTTACAGATAATGGATGGTATCATTTGTCATGTACAAGTAAAGTTCAATTTTAGGCTTTATTCTCTTTTAATTCAACCCTTATACAATATCGTCCAGACATATTGAGAAATGGTTCATGTTTACACCAGTTACACACAGACGTTATTTTCTGGAGGTATCATACTGATCTGCTGATAGAAGAAGAAGAAACCTTTATTTGTCGCATGCACACTTCAAGCACAGTGAAATTCATCCTCTGCATTTAACCCATCTGAAGCAGTGAACACACACACACAGAGCAGTGGGCAGCCACACCAGAGTGCCCAGGGAGCAGTCAGGGGTTCAGTACCTTGCTCAAGGGCACTTCAGCCCAAGGGCACTTCAGCCCAAGGCCGCCCCACATCAACCTAACTGCATGTCTTTGGATTGTGGGGGAAACCGGAGCACCCGGAGGAAACCCACGCAGACACGGGGAGAACATGCAAACTCCACACAGAAAGGCTCTCGCCAGCCGCCAGGGTCGAACCCGGAACCTTCTTGCTGTGAGGCGATGGTGCTAACCACTACACCACTGTGCCGCCCATACTTCATAATGTTTCATAACACTGAAATTCCTTTCAGTTATTAAAGAAAGCATTATGCTCTCAGTTACCTCCAGCAGTATGATATATAACATGATTCTATCCACACTCACTGGATATGAGCAGTCACGTGCTCTGATTGGCTACTCTACTACTAGGATATCAGCTCATATACCGTGAGTATAGAAAAACAAAATGGCGGAGCTCATCAAGTCAGATATGTCACTTTGTTATCTAGGGTTTTTTTTATTAGTAGTAGTATTTTTGACAGAGAGTAAAACATACAACACAACATCATCATCATATAAAATTCAAACATATATAAAGTTTACTGTCCTCTTTTAATGAGAACATACAGTATACATTAACATTAAAAGAAAATATCAAGACCAAGAAAACAAATAAATAGAACAACAAAGCAGGTGCTTTATATCTATACTTTATATTGACCTCTGAGTTGATCGATCAGTTCCATCCGATACATCAGGTGCCACTTATTTATCTAATCAGACATACTCTCTATTAATGTCAAAAAAGAGCTTGATTGAAAATATCTTCTCTCCCCCGACTCTGTAAATGGCTCATTCAAATGTAGCCATACTTGTCATTAGTTCGAGCCATTCCTTAAAACAACATAAACTAGATGACTTCCAGTGTCTCAGTATTATTCTACAACCTGTTGTAGTTGCCAAATGTACCCATAACCTCTGTCTTTCAGTCAGAGTAGTATTATCTGGTAACAGACCCAGGATACATAAAGCTGGGGACTTAATAAGATGTAATTGTTATCAAGTATTTAAAAGAAACAGAAATAGCTAAAAGAATATAGTTTTGGGGATCCCCCCCAATAGCTCCTGTTCCACACTCCAGCCCAGTCGCTGGCAGTAATGCACCTTTAAGTTGGTTTGCCAACCACCAAAAAACCTTAACAAAGAAGAAGCAAATGGTGGACCATCCCTGTGTGCAAAATTGCTCCTTACTCACTATATAGGGCACTATATAGTGGGGACACCATTTTGTAGTGCTGTCCGAAACCTTAGTGAGACTTATTTATACCCTATACAGTGCACTTAAAGTATCCTACGGTGCATCACAAAAAGTAGTGTACAACCGATGGTCACTAACCAAAGCAATATATCCCATCAGACATTGCGGTCTGACTGAAAGAAATCAAATTAAAAGTCTCAAATTTGATTTAATAAAAGGCAGCGGCAAAGAAGAAAGTATTCGGCCTTGATTTTAAAAAAAACTGAAAGGTGCAGGTACTTTGTATTTATTAATGTGGGAAATATGCTCAGTATAATATGGATTCATCACAAAAATACATGCATGTATTTATTATTTTGAAAACCCACTAGCCGACTGATCTGGCACGTTTTAATTGTGCTACAGTAATGATGTAAATACCAGCACGATGGACAGGTGTCCGAAAATGTTTTTTTAATTTTACCAATGAGCTCACTGTATAGTCCTCTATATAGTAATTCCCTATATAGTGAGTAGGGAGTAGTGAACGAGTGAGCGATTTCGGACAAAGAGCATGTTACTCAACCAACCGATATAAAAACTCTATTCGAAAACAAAACCCCCAAAAAATAAAAATAAAAAAGCAACAAAATATGGAGTAAAAGTATTTGATTGTAAGAACATATCATTTTTATTTTTCAAGAATTATTATTATTATCACATTTTTCACAAATTTGTTTTCATTTCATTTCAGGCAGGCACCACCCAAGCTGATGATCACATCATTAGCTTTTATTTGGCTAATCAGACACAAGGTACGCCACCACTCTTGCCAGAGCACTTGGGGGTTAGGTGCCTTGCTCAAGGGCACTTCAGCCAGTCCTCCTGGTCCAGAGACTCGAACCAGTGACCTTTTGGTTCCAAAGCTGCTTTTCTAACCATTAGGCCATGGCTTCCCCCTTTCACAAATTGCTACTATCATTTTGCCAATTTGTTTACATTCTAAGTGGAAATGATTTTGTTGGACGTTTTGTGGAAAGTTTTTATTTATTGAAGTTACAAAAAATAAAAATACTCTGCTTCTCAAAATCCAGTGAATGTGGATAGAATAAAACACTTATTCCACTCAATCTCATTGTACATGGCTTATAGACCCCTTCACATGTTTGTAAACAAACCGACCGTTGCCAGGATGCGCGCGCAGCCTGGACCCAGAAACAATGGCGCTGCCCATAGACCGGCATTATGAGCTGTCAGATTATGCAAAACAATTGTCGTTACAAGATCGAGAATGCTACATGAATAAGTTAACTCTAACAAGTGGACATCGCCTACCGGATCCGCATTTAATTAAAGAGTGGACGGACGATGTTAGTAAGTTCCCTGGTATACAATGGCCAGATATATACTCGTACCTTATTGACAAGACTTCAGTGTACACCCACGAAAAACTTCGTGCCTACAAGTCTTTAGACACATATGATTATGTTGTACGGGCATGTACAACTTGATTAACAATGGGACATTCATATTCATTTTGTTTTAATCAAATTATGCCAGTGATGTGATGGCAATGTGGCTTTAGCTACAACAGCAAATACCAACACTAAACAGCAATTTGCAGGAGGTAATGGCATGAAAGGAATGATAGTGTAAAGAGTGCAGCTAAGACAAATCAGAGCTGCGTAAAAAGCGAGAGGCAGAGAGCAGAAATGAAACTGAACGGGGCGGGAGCTAGGTTAGAGCAGTCAACGTAAGTTGGCATTTAGAGTGAGGGCACACAATTTTACCTTTCCATCCTTGCTTTAAAATTGTGATTTTCGGCATACATAAATAATGATGGCACAAAATCTGGACTGCTTGAGTCAAGCGAGACCTCTCCTACAAACAAAATTGCATGCAAAGCTAAGTTAGCATGCTAACAATATTCATTACATTGTGTAACTATGACCCAGCTAATCAGACAAATGTTACCAAAGTATTTTGCTACATCAATAAACGAAGACTAGAAAGAATAAAAAAAGAAAGATTTAATAAATAGCCTGATCTTACCCGTGATGAAGTGGGCGCTGCAAACCCGCGCATTTTTGATAGTGCTTTCATCCCAGTCTACACGTTTGATGGCTTGTAGTCATAGACGTCGGCGATTTTTTTGGAATGGGTGAGATCCTGCTGGAATTCTGAACATTTTAACCCCATCACTGCTACGATTCTGACACCCAACAACACAACAACTAGGCATTTCTGAGTCTTTTTTGGGTCCAGGCTGCGCGCGCAATTTCCGCTTTCGTATGAATGATGTTTACTGCGAAGGGGTCTATAGCCAACTTGGCACTACACACCTCATCAGCTATCAGTTCATGTACGACTTGATTTTGTGGAATAACTCTTAAATGTACAGGTGTTGCTCCTAAATCCAAATGTTGCTCCTGATTTAGATTTTTTAAGCTGTACATTAAAAAAAAATCTCAAAACATATATGAAAATATTTAAAACACTGCCATCATCCAGAGCAGATAAACTTAAATTTTTAATAAAGCCCAGAGTGCATACTACACATCATGTCCTCTTTATTTGTATTAATACTGATTTGGGGGTTATTTTCTTGGTTTATTACAGAGTTTGGATTGTATTCTTACTCGAAACGAGCAGCGTCGACAATTAAGACACTAGTGCACTAAACCATCTGTGATTTGTTTACCCAGAATGACTAATAGTCATCTAGTCGTTGAACTACATGCAGAAACTGTCTCTAAAAATCAGAAAATGTTGTAAAACAGCAAGATCTTGATTAAAACAACACAGGCGTCTTTTTGATTTGGTGAGGCTGTGGGATGAAAGACAAATGAAAGACAGCTGTTCAGAAATAAGGAGGAGAGACAGTAAAGTAAAATGGAAATGTTGCACAGATGACTTGAAAGCACATTTCTATCCATATGCCTGATTGAATATAAACACACACTGGTATACACACACACACACACTGTATTACAAGGGAGGGGGCTCAGTCAGGGTGCCAGAAGCAGGCGATAAGGGGAGCTTTAGAGCAAGACAGAAGGAAGTGAAGACGATGGAGAAACTGATATGCGCTGATCTTCATGATAAGCGCACCCGACAACTTGTGACCAGCATGCTGTTAGGACACTAATTGCCCATGAAAGGTGACCTGGGGCAAGGCAAAGCAGCTCAGCTCCGCTAGCCCAACATGATCCCTCTCGACAGCATACATCCTCACATCAAACCCCAACACTCTCACCCTGACACCCACAACTGCGTACTGATACTCCCCTGGCATACACGCAAGAAGGCTGGGAGGGAGGGAGGGAGGGAAGCCGACAAGAAAGGATACAAAGACATGAGATGAATCGCCCTGACAAGTACCTACTGGTGGTTGAGATGATGTTGAATCTGTCTGGAATAGAGAAGAGGAGAGAGGCAGCTATCGGGGAAAGACGATGACAAACAGGGAAGGATTGCTCAGACTGTGCAGCTGATCTGAAAGGACCAGTCAGTCTTTTAAAACATTGTGAACATTTTGTATTTCTTGCTATATGGCCTTTAGAAAACGAGAGAAATGATGTGCAGCCACATACAGTCTGTTCATAATAGGAGTGTAGCACTATCTGTATCTGTATTCTGATTTAAACCTGAACTGGGCGTGGCATAAATCAGAAGGGTTTTTGTTTTAGTTTAATTATTAAACTAGTAGTTATTGCCCATGAACCCGATTTCCTCTGAATGGTGCTCTTCACAGGGGCTGTGTTGACAGACAGACAGACAGACAGACAGACATAATAATCAAAAAGGAATCGCACCATTTACTAAACGGAGTGGAACGTCCAATCACTTTTGTATAACACAGGTCTAGAAAGCCCAGTGTCGAGCAATTGCACCATTAACTAAAGGGACTTGAACATCAAATACCTTTGTAGAACACAGGTCTAGAATGCCCAGTGGAGAGTTGAGTGGACACAAGTGATATATATGTGTAACACTCCTAAGGAAGGGTGGAGCACAGAGGACGGCAGGACAGAGATCAGGTTCAACAAAACTCTTTTATTTTCCACTTTTCAGTGTATCTAATTTCCACTCTCCCAGCCACGCACACACGCGCACACACACAAGGCGTCTGCTTAGGGAGAGACCCTCTGCTCTCTGCTCTCCCTCCTTATATAGGGCGCGGTCACTGGGAAGACACACACACAAACACAGGTTAATTGACGTCAGGTGTAGTGATTCTGCCACTTACCTTCCCTGACTCCGCCCTCCTGTCACAGACCGGCGCTTGACCACGCCCCTGCTGCCACATACCCCCACCGCCCAACTCAGGCCGGGCGGCCGTCCGGCCTGCAGCTGACTCCGCCCCCCCGACGGGAGAGGAAGTCCGCCACGACCATCTGCGCCCCTGGCCTGTGGACCATCTTGAAATTAAAGGGTTGGAGTGCCAGATACCAACGGGTGATCCGTGCGTTGGCATCCTTCATGCGGTGGAGCCACTGGAGGGGCGTGTGGTCCAAACAGAGGGTGAAAGGGCGCCCCAGCAGGTAGTACCGGAGGGCGAGGACCGCCCACTTGATGGCCAGACACTCTTTCTCTATGGTGCTGTAGCGCCCCTCATGCACTGACAGCTTCCTGCTGATGTACAGGACGGGGCGGTCCTCTCCCTCCACCTCCTGGGACAAAACCGCCCCCAGCCCTCTGTCCGATGCATCGGTCTGCAACATAAAGGGGAGAGAAAAGTCAGGGGAGTGTAAAAGTGGCCCCCCACACAGTGCAACCTTTACCTCAGAAAAAGCCCGCTGGCATTGCTCCGTCCACTGGACCAGATCTGGTGCCCCTTTTTAGTGAGATCAGTCAGCGGGCTGGTGACGTCCGAATAATTAGGTATAAACCTACGATAATAGCCAGCCAGCCCCAGGAAATGTCTCACCCCCTTTTTGGTCTTGGGCCTCGGGCAGGCCGCAATTGCTGTCTTGTTAATTTGGGGACGCACCTGCCCATTGCCCAAGTGGAAGCCCAGATACCATACTTCCACCCGCCCAATCGCACACTTTTTCGGGTTGGCTGTGAGGCCCGCTCGCCTCAGCGACCTAAGGACGGCCCTTAGATGTTCGAGGTGCCTCGGCTAGTCATTACTATAGACGATGATATCGTCGAGATAGGCGGCCGCATAGGTGGCATGGGGGCGGAAGACCCTGTCCATCAGCCGCTGAAACGTAGCAGGCACCCCAAACAGCCCAAACGGAAGTGTGACGAATTGGAGTAAACCAAACAGTATGGAAAAGGCCATTTTTTCTTGGGATAGTGGAGTCAAGGGGATCTGCCAATATCCCTTTGTCAAATCCAGTGTCGAATAAAAGCGAGCAGTGCCGAGTCGATCGAGCAACTCATCAATACGAGGCATTGGGTATGCATCGAATTTAGACACTGCATTGACTTTTCTACAGTCCACACAGAACCGGACCGACCCGTCGGCCTTGGGTACCAAGACCACCGGGCTGCTCCAGTCACTGTGGGACTCCTCGACGATGCCCATTTCGAGCATGGTCTCAAGTTCTTCCCGAACCACCTTTTATTTGTGTTCGGGTAGCCTGTAAGGGCCGCTATGCACTACCACCCCCAGGGGCGTCTCTATGTGGTGCTCTATGAGGTTAGTGCGACCGGGCAGGGGTGAGAACACATCCGAAAACTCGGTCTGCAACTGGGCGACCTCCATGAGTTGGGTCAGGGAGAGGTGGTCTCCACAGGGGACCGGAGAGGTACGTGATGCCAATGCCCCTTTTTGAACCTCCAGCCCCAGCTTCGCCTTCTCCAGAACCACCGACACCAATGCCACGTGGACCTCCTCATTCCAGAGTTTAAGCAGATTGAGGTGGTAAATCTGTAGCGCCCCACCCCTGTCCGTTCACCTCACCTCGTAGTTGATGTCCCCGACTCGCCGTGTGACCTCAAAGGGTCCTTGCCACTTGGCGATCAATTTGGAGCTCAATGTGGTCAACAGTACGAGTACCTTATCTCCCGGTGTGAACTCCCTTAGGCACGTACCCTTGTTGTACAGGCGGGCTTGCCGTTCTTGGGCCTGCCACAAATTCTCCTGGGTTAGGTGGGTGAGCGTGTGGAGTTTTGAGCGCAGGTCCATAACGTATTGAATTTCGTTCTTACTTTGTGAAGGTCCCTCCTCCAAATTTTCCCGCAGCACGTCTAGAATGCTGCGCGGCTTACGCCCATATAATAATTCAAACGGGGAGAACCCCGTGGAGGCTTGGGGGACCTCTCGCACTGAAAACAACAAGGGCTCGAGCCACTTATCCCAATTACGTGCGTCCTCACTTACGAATTTTTTAATGATATTCTTGAGGGTGCGATTGAACCGTTCCACCAAACCGTCCGTTTGTGGGTGATACACGCTGGTGCGGATCGGCTTAATCCTCAATAACCCATACAGTTCGAGTAGTGTCCGTGACATGAATGTGGTGCCTTGATCAATCAGAATCTCTTTCGGGATTCCCACTCGGGAGATAACGCGGAAGAGCGCCTCCGCAATACTGCATGCAGAGATATTGCGCAGAGGTCCTGCTTCCGGGTATCACGCTGCATAGTCCACCAGAACTAATATAAAGCAGTACCCTCGTGCTGACCAATCTAATGGCCCGACGAGATCCATCCCAATCCTTTTGAACAGGGTCTCAATTAATGGTAGAGGGCGCAAAGGCGCTTTTGGAATGGCTTCTGGATTTACTAACTGGCATGCGCGGCACCCCGTACACCACCTACGGACATCGCCGCGAATCCCCAGCCAATAGAATCGGGCCATTATTCGAGCTAGTGTCTTATCCTGCCCTAAGTGTCCAGCCATGGGATTAAAGTGAGCCGCCTGGAATACTAATTCCCGGCGGCTCTTTGGAATTAAAAGTTGCGTGACTCGCTCTTTAGTTTGAGTGTCCTGCGTCACTCGGTATAACCTATCCTTCATAATCGCAAAGTAGGGAAAGGACGGGGTGGCGTTCGGCTGGAGCGTTTGACCATCGATTACTCTCACTTGGTCAAACACATGCCGCAGAGTCTCGTCTCGCGACTGCTCTAATGGGAAATCTGCGAGGGATTCCCCAACAGAGAGAGGAGGGGCCGGCGGCTCCTCACTCTGACGCGGAGATGACGTAGACGGCTCTGTGACAGCTGCTCCTGCCAAAGCGACACCGGGACCTCCCCCTGTTAAACGGCAGGACCCACTCTTTACTAAGTGTGTCATTAAATCCCGAAATCCCGGCCAATCAGTCCCCAAAATTAAAAAGAGTGGGTAAGGCGAGGATTAACCGCTGCCTTCACTATAACTTTTTCCCCTCGGAAAAAAATGTGGACCGACACCAAAGGGTAGCTGTGAACGTCCCCGTGCACACACAACACCTTCACCCCCTGTGCTCCCCCCAATGCCTCATTCTGCACCAGGCTTTGGTGAATTGAGGTCTGATTACAACCAGAATCCACCAATGCCTGATATGTATCCCCTTAGATACTCACCGGTATGCGATATGCTCCGGACCGATCAAGGGCGGCTTCTGGCCCGTCAGGGATCCGAACCACCGCACCCACCTCCATTGCCGTGCACTGCTGTTGGAGGTGGCCCGGTTCCCCGCAGCACCAGCAAACCAGCCCGGGCTTCCTCTCTGCACCGGTGTTCAGGGGCTCACTCACCTGAGGGGGGGGGGAGAGACAGACACAGAAGGGAGAAACGGGAGGGCACTGCAGGTGCGGCAGGCCGGCTGGGGTGGTGCCGGCCCCCGCCTCCGCGGTGGGGGAATGAGGCGAGGACGGGACACGAGGAGAGAAAGAGAGAGAGAGAGACAGAGAGAGAGAGAGAGAGAAGAGAAGAGGCTGTCTGCTGTCCTGCCGCCGGAACAGCCGCCAAATGGTCCTCCACCAGCTCGATGGCCTGATCCAGCAACGCCAGGCGGTGGCACTGGACCCACGCCGCGGTTCCTGTGGGCAAGCGCGCGACAAACTGCTCCAGCACCACCTGATCGACGATCTCCTCGGCGTCGCGGTTGTTGGCCCTCAGCCACCGCCAGCAGGCGTCCCGGAGTTGCTGGCCAAAAGCGAACAGCCAGCCGACTTCCTCCAAGTGCAGAGCGCGGAAGTGCTTGCGCTGCTGTTCGGGGGTGCGCCCCACACGCTGGAGGATAGCCCGGCGAAGGTCCACGTAGGCCTGCCGGTGGTCGGCGGTGAGCTGTAGCGCGGCCAGCTGCGCCTCTCCCATCAGCAGGGGGAGGAGGTGCGCCGCGCGCTGATCCATTGGCCACCCCGAGGTCTCCGCGACTTGATCAAAGAGCATGATGAAAGCCTCGGGGTCATCCTGCGGGCCCATCTTTGTCAGGGTGAGGGGGGACGGGCCCACGGTGGAAGCGTCGGTTGTCCCCGCCGACGCAAGGAGGTGCCGGAACGCCTGTCGGTCCTCTTGCTGGGCCAACACCAGGGCCTCGAAGCACTGCTCCTGCTCCTTACGGAGAGTGACTAGCACCTGGTGCTGGCTTTGCTGGGCCATGGTGAGGGCGTGGACTAGGTCGGCGAACGGGGAAGACTCCATGGGGCGGTTCGGCGTTGGTGCTCCAGTCCCGGGTTTTGGCACCACTGTAACACTCCCAAAGAAGAGTGGAGCACAGAGGACGGCAGGACAGAGATCAGGTTCAACAAAACTCTTTTATTTCCCACTTTTCAGTGTATCTAATTTCCACTCTCCCAGCCACGCACACACGCGCACACACACAAGGCGTCTGGTTGGGGAGAGACCCTCTGCTCTCTGCTCTCCCTCCTTATATAGGGCGCGGTCACTGGGAAGACACACACACACACAAACACAGGTTAATTGACGTCAGGTGTAGTGATTCTGCCACTTACCTTCCCTGACTCCGCCCTCCTGTCACAGACCGGTGCTTGACCACACCCCCGCTGCCACAATATGTTTCCACTGTGTTCTGTCAAAATGACATAAATCACTCCCCACATCTCCTCAGTGACGTAGATTTGGCCATAGTGGAAGTCTCTGGTGAGAAGCGCTGATTGTGAGGTCCTGTACAATCAAAACTCTCAGGCGAGTTGGGGAGTAGATTCCCGGCCAAGACTGTGCGCAGTGTGATAGCACGAGCATGTAACCTATGGGAAATGAATAGTGTGTTGGATTAGCAATAATCCCATGTTTTGGAAAATCAAAGATGTTGTCTTGGGTCCCTCTGGGGTGTCACCAATCCATGTGCAAAGTATGGAGTATATGCGTCCAGCCATGTTGATTTGCACAGGTGAACAGACAGAGAGACAGACAGCCTTCCTTTAGTAGTATAAATAGAAAAACACTTCAATTGGGGGGAAAAGAGAAACTGTAATATCAGCAGTGTCAGCATGGTGTGTGTGTATGTGTGTGTGTGTGTGTGTGTGTGAATTCTGCCTCTGACAGTTCCTCAACCTCAACTACATTTCACGAGTTCAAGTTCATAATCTGCCTCAATTAAAGATGTTCACAGGACTGTTTTTTATCCTGTTTGTGAGGTTATTGTTTTTGTTTGTACTGGCCTGCCATATATTTCTTAACAAATTTAGTTGGTTCAATTTCCCATAACAAACAAGAAGCCTCATTTGAACCACTGTGACCATGACCAGGTAGGTGCTAAAGATGCTATAAATACATTATGAATCATGTCTCACGAGCTTCCTATCTCACCAAATTAAATCCAAATCTCTGTAAGGGCCCGGTCCCACAACACTGATAACTATAACTACACCTATAACTACAACTATGACTATATCTCTGCCTGAATTTAGTTCCAGTCTGGAGCAGTCACACCACAACTATAATCCCAACTATAATATCGGTTGGTCCTGCCACTCAGGTAAATAAATGCATGCAACTTAGGAATAGTCATAGAAGTTTTTCTCAAGTCGTAGCACATTATTCCGGGTCATACTGTACAGCTTGGACTTCAAAACAACCCATGAACACACTCCAGTTGTTGATATAATATGGATAGATAACAGACTGCGGAAATATAATAAAAAAGGATACAAAATATAGAGTGGTTATGGATTTTAATACGGATGCATCATGGATGCTAATAATTTACAGATTGGTCACAGACGTTTCAGTATATTACAGATTGGTTACCGATTTCATCCAGATGATGCATCACGGATAAAAAAAATTAAGAAGTCTAAAACAATTAAATATTTGGACTGCCAAAGTTCATAATTAAAATATCTTACCTGTATTTATATGTTTACTTTATTAATTTATTATTGATATTTCATGGAAAATCACATATCCATGAATAAAAGATCCATGCTTTGTATTACATTTTTTACTTTCCTTTTTTACTTCATGATGCAACAAGGATGTACAGAGATACTCAAGGAAAAGTAGCAAATGCTTAGACAACATCACATGTAAAAAATTACCTGATTGGTGAGATGTTTTATTGGATCAGGTCCAGACCTGGAAAAATTACTCCAGAAGCAATCTCACCGATGCGGATAAGCCCAGGCCTGGACTATAGATATCATTATCAGTCTGGTGTGACCACCAACCACATAAACTGCAGGGGACCAATTTATTTATAGTTATAGTTATCAATATTGTGGGACCAGGCCTTAAAGAGATATTCTACCAAATCTTTTGTTGTTGGAATGTTATGTTCCTATCTGTTCTGGCCTTTACTAATGTAAAGGCCAGGCCATTACAGGCCTTTAGCAGACGCTCTTAACCAGAACAACATACGACATTCCCAGAGCAGCCTGGGGAGCATTTGGGGGTTAGGTGCCTTGCTCAAGGGCACTTCAGCCATTCCTGCTAGTTCAGGGAAGCTAACCGGTGACCTTTTGGTCCCATCATTGCTTCTCTGACCATTAGGCCATGGCTTCCCCATAAAAATAAAACAGGTGGAGAGAACAGGCCACGTAGAAAAGCATCTCTTTTCAATGTAGAAACATCCCTCATTAACATATGGCTGCCTATAGCAATCTGAATCAAGAAGATAAAAACGAACCATCTACCTAGAAGGAACAAGCGGAGATGTCAGGGAGAAAGCGCAAGTGTGTTGTTCCAGGATACACAAAAGAAATCTTGAGTCTGGATATTCTTCCAAAGGAAGTTAATACACAAAAGAGTGGCTGAACTTTTATTGTTGGGGAAGTCTGTGAAAATTTCAGTATGATAGTACATCGAGTGCTTGGTGCATTTCAGTGAAGACAGTTTTATCAACTTGCTACAAAGCTGATATTGAAAGATGGAGCCATGCCAACTCTGTCAGAGTTGACCACTAGTTCATAAACTGCCAGGAAAATAGTCAAAATTTCCAAAAAGAAAGAGTCACGTGTTCATGCACTTCAAGCAGTTAGCTGTTGCTAGTTTGGGTTAGCTTGGCAAGGTAGCTTACCCATGTTAGGGATGTGATAACACACACAAGCTATGTAGATAGTTTCAGGAATATTTGTTTCATATGTACACAAGCATCTGGATGTCATCATAAAAACAACATGGAAATTGTAGCAAAACAATTCCATGTTGTGGTGTTCAGTTCAATTCAGTTGAGTGAACCAATTATTTGGCAGCAAGCTAGCACTATCATGTTACAGCAAGAAGGTTCTGGGTTCAAGCCCAGTGGCCAACGGGTCCTTTCTGTTTGGAGTTTGCATGTTCTCCCCGTGTCTGTGTGGGTTTCCTCCGGGTGCTCCGGTTTCCCCACAGTCCAAAGACATGCGGTTAGGTTAACATGGGGCAGCCATGGCTTGGGGTTGGACTGAAGTGCCCTTGAGTAACCCCCAACTGCTCCCTGGGCGCTGTACAATAGCTGCCCACTGCTCTGGGTACCGTATGTGTGTGTGTTCATTGCTTACTTGTGTGTGCTCATTGCTTCAGATGGGTTAAATGCAGAAGAGGAATTTCACTGTGTGCTTAAGTCTGTGCTTGAGTGTACGGTATATCTCACAAATAAAGGTGTCTTCTTCTTCTTCTTATTATTATTCTTTTGAACAGTTCAAGAAACTGAAAGTTTTTTTTTTTTAAATCAGAGTCCACATAAGTCCACACTTTCTTGCTTTTTGTTGATCGTTATTAGTCTGTCATTGTGCACAGTGCATAATCGTACCAAATTGGTTTCCAACTGATTGCATGCAGTTGACTGAGAACAGCTAAATTCGGAAAAAAAAGAGAATGACTCAGTTGTACTGGTCAACCGGTACAAAGACTCACTAAAAAGAATTATTCAAAAAGAATGACTCATTTGCAAACTGCTGACTCAATGAGTGTAGCTGACGGAGTTCTTGTTTAAAGATGCTAGCCAATCAGAGCAAAGCTATTTACATATTTAATATTTAAAGATGCCAGCCTGTCTTTTTCTATCGTGTTCTCATACCGTGCCAAAACAGCATTAAAAAAATAATCAGTGTGTTGTTGTTGTTGTTTTTCAATAATAAATGTGCAAACTTTAAAAAACCATCTCAGGGAATAATATAAAATAATTGAAAGTGTATAGCATGGCCCCTTTAAAATCCTTATGCAGTTTCACCCAGAGATATTGAAAAGTGATTCATATACTATACCCCAGTGATATTTTTGCATTTCCTGACACCAGTAATCATACGAAACCATTGATACTTTGGGAATAACCTTATGAATAACCCGAACAAAAGTATTTGAAGAAAGAATCAATGTGTAGCTGCACATGTATAAATGAAGGCTTGATCCATCCATCCATTCATTAATTATACCGCCTCCGTCAGGGGAAGCTGGAGCCAATCCCAACTGACTTTGGGCAAGAGACAGGGTACACCCTGGGCAGGCCGCCAATCTGTTGCAGGGTGAACACAGAGACAAACCTTTACCCGACATGTCAATACATATACAGTATATGCACAAGATAAAATTGATTTTAATGAAATGACGCACAGGAGGTTATTGTAGTTCTTAGATACTGTTCAAATGTTCTGTATGTTGGATGAAAAGGGGAGCTGATGTTTAAAATGGGAATTTGGCTTTGCTTATCAGCCCATCTGGACTCATAAAGCTTTGGAGCTATTTTATGGTAGATTCCAGAGAGAGAGAGAGAGAGAGAGAGATTGATTGATTGATTGATTGATTCCTGGTATCAATATATCACCAAGTCAGATACCTCAAAGAACAATTAAAGAACAGTTTGCAGCTCAGTTTAAAAAAAAACTGTGAATTGTGCATAAAAGGTGCAAAAAAGTGCAAAGTTTCTGAAGATTACTAATAGTTCAATAGTTTATCACTATGCAGAAGAGAGGCAGTTGTGACCACAAGGATAAAGGCAGCCACCAAAAACAACCACCAAAAATTGCCATGGGGAATCAAATCATGGAAGGAAGTATCGTGAGCAGCTTGTATGGAGTTCATTTTCTGTCAAAAGCATATTATAAGATCTGTAAACAAAGCACTAAGCAAAAAGATGGCAGTCCTTATACAATGCCTTCTCTCCTTCTCTCTCCCACTCTCACTTCTTTGCCAACATGTTTCTGAGTTTTGACACATTTTTTTCACAGTTCTTTAGAAGAAAGAAAGCATACAACTGAACTAACTGTCTTATGGTGAACTGGAATGTGAAGCAACAAACCACAGATCCATAGCTGTGAGAAGAAAAAAAGATGATAAATCTATCCATCCATCCATTATCTGTAGCCACTTATCCTGTCCTACAGGGTTGCAGGCAAGCTGGAGCCTATCCCAGCTGACTATGGGCGAGACGCGGGGTACACCCTGGACAAGTCGCCAGGTCATCGCAGGGCCGACACATAGAGACAAACAACCATTCACACTCACATTCACACCTACGGTCAATTTAGAGCCACCAATTAGTCTAACCTGCATGTCTTTGGACTGTGGGGGGAACCGGAGCACCCAGAGGAAACCCACGCAGACACGGGGAGAACATGCAAACTCTACACAGAAAGGCCCTTGTCGGCCACTGGGCTCGAACCCAGGACCTTCTTGCTGTAAGGCAACAGTGCTATGATAAATCTAATTTTATAAATAATATATACAGTGGGGCAAAAAAGTATTTAGTCAGCCACCAATTGTGCAAGTTCTCCCACTTAAAAAGATGAGAGAGGCATGTAATTTTCATCATAGATTTCATCATAAATTTCATCATTTTCAACTATGAGAGACAGAATGGGGGGAAAGAATCCAGGAAATCACATTGTAGGATTTTTAATGAATCAACTGGTAAATTCCTTGGTAAAATAAGTATTTGGTCACCTACAAACAAGCAAGATTTCTGGCTCTCACAGACCTGTAACAACTTCTTTAAGAGGCTCCTCTGTCCTCCACTCGTTACCTGTATTAATGGCACCTGTTTGAACTCGTTATCAATATAAAAGACACCTCTCCACAACCTCAAACAGTCACACTCCAAACTCCACTATGGCCAAGACCAAAGAGCTATCAAAGGACACCAGAAACAAAATTGTAGACCTGCACCAGGTTGGGAAGACTGAATCTGCAATAGGTAAGCAGCTTGGTGTGAAGAAATCAACTGTGAGAGCAATTATTAGAAAATGGAAGACATACAAGACCACTGATAATCTCCCTCGATCTGGGGCTCCACGCAAGATCTCACCCTGTGGGGTCAAAATGATCACAAGAATGGTGAGCAAAAATCCCAGAACCACACGGGGGGACCTAGTGAATGACCTGCAGAGAGCTGGGGCCAAAGTAACAAAGGCTACCATCAGTAACACACTACGCCGCCAGGAACTCAAATCCTGCAGTGCCAGACGTGTCCCCCTGCTTAAGCCAGTACATGTCCAGGCCCGTCTGAAGTTTGCTAGAGAGCATTTGGATGATCCAGAAGAGGATTGGGAGAATGTCACATGGTCAGATGAAACCAAAATATAACTTTTTGGTAAAAACTCAACTTGTCGTGTTTGGAGGAGAAAGAATGCTGAGTTGCATCCAAAGAACACCATACCTACTGTGAAGCATGGGGGTGGAAACATCATGCTTTGGGGCTGTTTTTCTGCAAAGGGACCAGGACGACTGATCCGTGTAAAGGAAAGAATGAATGGGGCCATGTATCGTGAGATTTTGAGTGAAAACCTCCTTCCATCAGCAAGGGCATTGAAGATGAAATGTGGCTGGGTCTTTCAGCATGACAATGATCCCAAACACACCGCCCGGGCAACGAAGGAGTGGCTTCGTAAGAAGCATTTCAAGGTCCTGGAGTGGCCTAGTCAGTCTCCAGATCTCAACCCCATAGAAAATCTTTGGAGGGAGTTGAAAGTCCATGTTGCCCAGCGACAGCCCCAAAACATCACTGCTCTAGAGGAGATCTGCATGGAGGAATGGGCCAAAATACCAGCAACAGTGTGTGAAAACCTTGTGAAGACTTACAGAAAACGTTTGACCTCTGTCATTGCCAACAAAGGGTATATAACAAAGTATTGCGATGAACTTTTGTTATTGACCAAATACTTATTTTCCACCATAATTTGCAAATAAGGGCGGCACGATGGTGTAGTGGTTAGCGCTGTGGCCTCACAGCAAGAAGGTCCGGGTTCGAGCCCTGTGGCTGGTGAGGGCCTTTCTGTACGGAGCTTGCATGTTGTCCGCGTGGGTTTCCTCCGGGTGCTCCGGTTTCCCCCACAGTCCAAAGACATGCAGGTTAGGTTAACTGGTGACTCTAAATTGACCATAGGTATGAGTGTGAATGGTTGTCTATGTGTCAGCCCTGTGATGACCTGGCGATTTGTCCAGGGTGTACCCCGCCTTTCGCCCGTAGTCAGCTGGGATAGGCTCCAGCTTGCCTGCGACCCTGTAGAACAGGATAAAGCGGCTAGAGATAATGAGATGAATTTGCAAATAAATTCTTTAAAAATCAGACAATGTGATTTTCTGGACTTTTTTTTTCTCATTTTGTCTCTCATAGTTGAAGTCTACCTATGATGAAAATTACAGGCCTCTCTCACAATTGGTGACTGCCTAAATACTTTTTTGCCCCACTGTATTATTAAGCTCAGTTTGGGTGGCACGGTGGTGTAGTGGTTAGCGCTGTTGCCTCACAGCAAGAAGGTCCTGGGTTCGAGCCCCGTGGCTGGTGAGGGCCTTTCTGTGTGGAGTTTGCATGTTCGCCCCGTGTCCGCGTGGGTTTCCTCCGGGTGCTCCGGTTTCCCCCACAGTCCAAAGACATGCAGGTTAGGTTAACTGGTGACTCTAAATTGACTGTAGGTGTGAGTGTGAATGGTTGTCTGTGTCTATGTGTCAACCCTGTGATGACCTGGCGACTTGTCCAGGGTGTACCCCGCCTTTCGCCCGTAGTCAGCTGGGATAGGCTCCAGCTTGCCTGCGACCCTGTAGGACAAGATAAAGCGGCTAGAGATAATGAGATGAGATGAGATTAAGCTCAGTTTGATTTACTATATTTCAGTATTTTGTTGGCTGAGCCTGGACTTTGCATCATGTCCACCTTGGCCTTGACAACGATGAAGCAGTTATTAAAGATGAATGAATGGCAGGCACAGAATTAACTCCAACTCTTATTGTATTTCTAACTAGTTGTTAAAAGCTGTCAGTGATGTCGAAATATAAGGTATAAAAAAAGTGTCAAAACTGAAAAGGAATTTCAGAAGCAAATTCATCTCATTCTCATCACCTCTAGCCGCTTTATCCTTCTCCAGGGTCGCAGGCAAGCTGGAGCCTATCCCAGCTGACCACAGGCGAAAGGCGGGGTACACCCTGGACAAGTCGCCAGGTCACCACAGGGCTGACACATAGACACAGACAACCATTCACACCTACAGTCAATTTAGAGTCACCAGTTAACCTAACCTGCATGTCTTTGGACTGTGGGGGAAACCGGAGCACCTGGAGGAAACCCACGTGGACACGGGGAGAACATGCAAACTCCACACAGAAAGGCCCTCGCCGGCCCCGGGGCTCGAACCCGGACCTTCTTGCTGTGAGGCGACAGCGCTAACCACTACACCACCGTGCCGCCCAGAAGCAAATTCACCAACAACAAAATCATAAAAATGTAAAAGGTGTATATATATATATATATATATATATATATATATATATATATATAATTCACAGGGATTTATATGATTCACAGGGATTTGGTAAACATGCCATGTAATTTATGTAAGACTCCATGTAAGACTAATAATAATCATTCTATCTACATTCACTGGATATGAGTAATTGCGCACTCTGATTGGCTACTCTACTACTAGGCTATCACCTCATATACTGTGAGTAGAGAAAAACAAAATGGCGGAGCATGTTGCTGAACCAACTGAGGATGAAATAAAAACTCTATTCAAAAACAAAACCCCAAAAAATTGTCAAGTATTTAAAAAAAAACAGAAATAGCTAAAAGAATATTTTTTTGTTTGTTTGTTTGTTTGTTTGCTTGTTTGTTTTCCCAATATCACCTGTTTCACCCTCCAGCCCAGTCAGTGGCAGTAATGCATCTTTAAGTAGGTATGCCAACTGCCAAAAAACCCTAAAGAAGAAGAAGAAAACCCAAAAAAATACCAAAAAAGCAACAAAATATGTAATGAAAATATTTGATGTTAAGAACAGATCTTTTTTTTTTAGTTTTCAAGAATTATTATTATAGCATTTTTTCAGAAATTGCTACTATCATTTCACTGGTTTGTTTACATCCTCAGTGGAAATGATTTTGTCGGAAGTTCTCCAAGGAAGAATTAAATAAATATCTAAAGTTATTCTATACCTTGGCACGACAGCAAGATGGCACTTTCTACAAATAAAAACAATACTATAGTCAATTCATGCAGCCATCGATAGGTTTTTAAGAAGTCCACCTAAGCAGAAATGATTTTCTTGGGCATTTAGTATAAAGTTTTTATTTACCGAATTTGCAAAAAATAAAAATAAAAATGCTCTGTTTCTCAAAATCCAGTGAATGTGGATAGAATAAAACAGTTATTCCACTCAATCTCGTCATATATGGCTGATAGCCAACTCGGCGCGACACACCTCTTCGGCTATCAGCTCATGTACAGCTCGATTTTGTGGAATAACTTTTTATATATATTTATATATATATATAATATTCTCATTAACGGGCGGCACGGTGGTGTAGTGGTTAGCGCTGTCGCCTCACAGCAAGAAGGTCCGGGTTCGAGCCCCGTGGCCGGCGAGGGCCTTTCTGTGCGGAGTTTGCATGTTCTCCCCGTGTCCACATGGGTTTCCTTCGGGTGCTCCGGTTTCCCCCACAGTCCAAAGACATGCAGGTTAGGTTAACTGGTGACTCTAAATTGACCGTAGGTGTGAATGTGAGTGTGAATGGTTGTCTGTGTCTATGTGTCAGCCCTGTGATGACCTGGCGACTTGTCCAGGGTGTACCCCGCCTTTCGCCCGTAGTCAGCTGGGATAGGCTCCAGCTTGCCTGCGACCCTGTAGAACAGGATAAAGCGGCTAGAGATAATGAGATGAGATGAGATGAGATGAGATGAGATTCTCATTAACTGTATTTGCCATCAATAAAGAATAAGAATACTAAATGACGAGTCCTCTAAAAATCAGGA
Organism: Neoarius graeffei; assembly: GCF_027579695.1. Lineage (NCBI taxonomy): Eukaryota > Metazoa > Chordata > Actinopteri > Siluriformes > Ariidae > Neoarius > Neoarius graeffei. Next base: position 23,264,018 of record NC_083584.1, on the reverse strand, counting down.
TGGAGTCACATTGGCACATAGAATCCTACAGGAGTATGTCTCACTCTCTCATCCTGCTCTCTTTTCCCTTCCTCTGCACTTTCTGTCCACTCTGAACAGTGCGTCTCCCCACCCAAGTGTCAGAGAAGCCAGGTTGATCCATCCATCTCCGTGCAATCCCCCTGACACAAGAGAGACATGGAAACTTCCAGAAATATGTCTCCCTGTCTCTGTATTGATCCGGCTGGTCTCTGAAGAGAGTGGATCTCTTTACAGTGTGGAGCCAGACTGCTGGAGCCAAAGGCCTGCATGTCTGCTTTGCTCTGGCCCTGATGGCAAAACTGGAAGGATTTTGTCCATACGTCCCCATCATTAATTTAAAAAAAATGGACTTGACACATAAGGCAGTGCTGTTTCTGGATATCTTTGTTCACAGTTCTCAAAATGAGTAAAGCCCAGATGGCAAATGATCCGACGTTAGCGCTCGGGAGATTTTGACGGCGATGCCTGCTCGCTCACTACACCTCCTCATCACCTCACTTTGTTTTACATTAACAGGTTCTGGAAATTTATTTTTTTGCAAAGAGAGTACAAAAGACACTTGAATAAATAAACAAACAAAAGCGGCGAAAAAACACAGCTTGTGTTAAAATCTCTGCAGAACTGTAAATGTGACTCACTTCTCTGTTTTTTTTTGTTTTTTTTTCTCATGTCCTCGTTTTTTTCTCCTCTGAAAAGTGCTATTTGTCAGGAAATTAAGAACTAGTTGAAAAGTGTCAAGTGTCATGGTAATTAAAAAGACAACTCTGGCCCTCTCCTCGGGTGAGCATCACCGAAGACATTAAGTTAACAAAGTACGGAGCAAGTAACAGCTGGGGGAAAAGTGACAGTTATCTGCTAAATTCATAAATGTGCCTTTTTGTATAACAGTAATCATCATACTTCATGCTGTCATTTTCCATTTTAATTGCTCGCCCCGGTGCCTCGGCTCAGGGAAACCGTTGGAACCCCCACTGAGCCCAGTGCGGAGAGAGAGAGAGAGAGAGAGAGAGAGAAAAAGGATAAGAGAGAAAAATAATAAAAGGTATAAACAGAGACAAGAGAAAATGAGACAGAGGTGAAAAAAGAAAGGGAGAAAAAGTGAGTGAGCAAAATTGGAGGGAGAAAGAAACAAACCGAGCTGATTTGATGCTCCATTTTAGGTCACTGGCATGTGAGCTCTTGACAAGTTAATTTTTTGCAATTAGACTATTCTGAGAACAATCGGAAACAGGGAGGTCTTCAGCGACACTGCTTCCCTGTGTGCGCTGAAAGGAACGTTAAATTACACTAAAGATAAATACACAGAACGTGAGCTATGGAGTTTGTTCAACAACTTCCAAGCAGTGTTGTAGTTGCAGGTACAGACTTAAACCATTATAAGAGTTTTAGACCAGTGGTACGGACCAGGTGTTCTCCGGACACACAAATGGAAAGCGTGGAATCATATACTGTAGGGTCTATCAAACCTCATAAACATCTAAGAGTGGAGATATTGTAGCAAAATAGAAACAGATTCTTGTCACGCCCTCCTCCGGGAAGCCCTATTCATGATAAGCTTCCTCTGCCTTCTGATTACTGGCTAGGGTTGTTAATGATTAATCAAAGGTCGACTAACTGTCATTAAGAATTAAGTCAACTGCATTATAAAATGTAACATGACAAGCTACATATTTCATCTGAGTAACTTCAAGAGAGAGGAAAAAAACACAAGCTGTTGAAGGAATGACTATTTTTTTCTAATAAAAAGGATAAAATGTCTGGAGGTCTCATGCTTTAGCAAATTTTTAAAAAATCATTAGCATTGAGAAACTGCTGTGGTATAAGAGGAATAAAGTATTTCATGCTGTTTTAGGATAGTAAACGTAACTCCATGTTGCTTGAAGTGATTAACTAGGAAATTTTGAAATGACAGGGTTATGAAATGTCATCATTATACATTAATACAAGATGTTCTAGACAAAAAAAATTAAGTGGACTTTTGCTTAAAAAACATGTTAAAGTTGTAACATCAGTCCACTGGGCCATTTCCCCGGGTGCAGCCATACTGGATTAGCCAGATACATGGATGTTTTAGGAGACCAAAATGAAGGTCCTGCATAGGATTCTGCATATCTTCTTCATTCCGTTCTGGATCCAAGACGTTTGGCCGAGTGGCTTCATAAAGTAAAGCGAGAAAACTTTACTCCTGGAAAAAGCAGCAAATTGTGCAGTGAGCATTTTACAGAAGATTGTTTTGTGGAGGACTTGTATGAAAAAATCACTGGGAAAAAGCAAAACACAAGGCAGGAATGACAACTGAAGCCAGACGCGATCCCAACTTTGTTTCACCACAAAACACTGACAGCACACCATGTCACACCTCAAACAGATAATAATAATAATAACAATCAGTTCAATTTATATAGCGCCTTTCTCACACCCAAGGTCACTTTACAATTAAGGGAAAAAAAGAGAGTCCACGAAGAGAGGGTCAGGATGTAATTCCAATGGCATAGCAACTACAGTCCCACCAGGTGCACAAAGATAAATCCCACACCGCCTGCAAAGCTGTCACAACACCGCAGGGCAACATCGCTCGGAACACTGTGCCATGGATCCACAAAGCAAGCACAGAAGCATCACCATGCAGAGTGCCAGTATGTCCCAAACCACCTGCACAGCCACCGCGACGCCACCAGGCAACATCGCTCAGAACACCGCACCAAGCACAGAAGCACCACTGCACAGAGCGCTGGATAACCCCAATGTTAAAAAGAGTAATGAGCTCACTCCAGTCCATAGCGAGGAGCACAGGCATCGCCCATGGTGGCCCAAGGCCTGAAGGAAACGGACACCAAAACTGGGTCTGGAGCTACACCACAACTGTCAGACAAAACATTCAAACAAAAAACAAACATCAAACTACACAAACACAAAAAAAAGAAAAAAATAAAAAGCTCCGGTGAGAAGTGGCAGCCAAAACGCGCACGGCATAATCTCAACCAGAAACGGAAAACGGATAGAAGATAAGCAGGTAAATATCTTTTTTTAAAATAAACAGGCAATAAACTAGCCACTCCTTTATTGTGATTCCTTTTCTAATACTGCATTGCCATAATTTTTGTGGAGAAATGCGAACAAATTGACCAAGAAGTCATGCTAGACCATGATATTATACTATAGTCTAGTATAGCATGCATTTGTACACCTCTGCTGTGCTCATGGAAAATGACATCATGCACGATGGAGTTATGGCGGCCTCAGTGACAAAAAATAGTCTTGTCTATTTTCATCACTTTTGTGTTATATCATTAAGAACAAACTCAACATGTAGCTTTTTAATAAAGGACAGACATAAAGCCTGACTTTTTGCTCAATTTGTTTATTTGTGAGATATTTCCTTTAACACCTTTAGTGTGAATGACTAAAGCCCCGCCCTTTGCTGTTTTCTATTGGCTGGTGCATAGTTACATCAGAGAACATTACATCAAAAGTTAAACTTTTTTTTATGTTTCATTGTGCAATTGCATGATGTTCGTTAAGATATTGCTCTGGCAAGAAGTGTGTTCTTGAGGATACAGTTATATTGTTCTCCAGAGGATTTCAACTCCAGTTGTGGAAATCTACTCTAATGTTTCCCTACTACTGATCCAACTCACAGATCTTGAGAATTACATGAGCCAAAGGCATGGGTGTGTCCCCAGGAATTGCACTGAAAACTATCGCTCTTTGGAAATGTAGTTTGAATTACTTTGCTTTCTTAATCTAATATTTTCAGCTCTGTCTATCTTACTAACATTGAACTCGGAGTCTGGATTCGCACCGTTACCACTTCTTTCACTCTGCAGTTGCAGCCTGCATTTGAGTCTCCTTGTTACAATGCCTTTGGATTTTGTTCTAATCTCGTACTGTGATCTCTATCCACGTTGTTGGGAATGGCCTCATATTTCTTCTGCACTATCTTGTTATTTCTATAACCTCATTGCTAGCCATGATGGATTCCTCCAAGCAAAATATTACCGTGAGGATTCTGAAATGATCCAAGATTTTGTTCCAAGAGCATTAGATGATATTCGGCAACGGAAATTGGTGCATTTCTGCTTTCCTGAGGCGTGGTGTACTAACAGGATACTAAACTTGGCTTTAGGGTTCTTGCTAACTTTATCTTCCTCTACCTGAAGGTAGAAGAACATCATAAGGGTTAGGGTTTGACCTGTATTGCACTCAAAACATTATTTGATGTTTTATCTCATGAATTTTATTGTTGTTTTTTTTAATAAACACATTTCAAATGTGATTTTTGCAACTCATTTAAAAAAAATTGGGACAGTAAAGCATTTATCACTTTGTAATGTTGCCATTCCTTCTCACAACACTTACAATATGTTTAGGGACTGAAGACACCAAGTGATGAAGTGTTTTAAGGTGTAATGAGGGAAGCTATAGCCTAATGGCTAGAGAAGCAGCTTTGGGACCAAAAGGTTGCCAGTTTGATCCTGTGGACCAGCAGGAATGGTTGGAGTGTCCTTGAGCAAGACACCTAACCCCCAACTGCTCTGTGTATGTTGTACATTGCTCTGGATAAGTGCATCTGCTAAATGCCTGGAATGTAATGTACAACAGTATGGGGTTGTCATAGTTATATTTTTCATCCATCCATTATCTGTAGCCGCTTGTCCTGTACAGGGTTGCAGGCAAGCTGGAGCCTATCCCAGCTGACTATGGGTGAGAGGCAGGGTAAACGCTGGACAAGTCGCCAGATCATCGCAGGGCTGATACATAGAGACACACAACCATTCACACTCACATTCACACCTACAGTCAATTTAGAGCCACCAATTAGCCTAACCTGCATGTTTTTGGACTGTGGGGGAAACCAGAGCACCTGGAGGAAACCCATGCAGACACAGGGAGAGCATGCAAACTCCACACAGAAAGGCCCCTGTTGACCGCTGGGCTTGAACCCAGGACCTTCTTGCTGTGAGGTGACAGTGCTAACCACTACACCACCGTGCCGCCACTATTTTTCATTTCAAACTTTATCATACATTGTGTTGGGGACAGAGGGAACAGACACCCTCTTATTCCTCAGCCATGCGTTTGTAATGTGAGCAGAATGTGGTTTTTCATTGTCTTGTTGAAATCTTCCTGGAAAAGACGTCGTCTTGAAGGCAGCATATATTGCTCCAAAATATCAATTTACTTTTCTGCACTAATGCTCCAGCACAGAAGTGTGAGTTACCTTAGCCAAGGGCACTGACCCAACCCCATACCATGACACACCCTGACTTTTGGACTTGTTGCTGCTAACAGTCCTTTTTTGTCTTTGATTAGCATTTTCCTTCTATTTGGAAAAAAAGCTAGAATGTATTAAAATACAAGGCTCACATAAGAATGTGTTCTTATCCACCATTCACGGAGTGCTGCTCTGTGCATTTTCTCAGCCTAGAAAACCCTTCCTTTCTTTGTTGCTTGCGCTCTCTCTCTCTGCATCTGTGTGTTTTCAGTGGCGAGTGTCTTTTAAATGGTGCTGACAGGCTGAGCTTCCTTCTCTGTTTAATTAAGGAGAGAGAGGGCCATGGCTGGATTGGACTGGCTGCAGTTGGTCCAGTATAATGGAGATAATTAACTTACCCTCATCACTTAACTTCAAAGGTCCATGAGACTGGGGGGGATCAGAGACATTGAGTAGATTGGGGAGGGAGAAGGAGGCAGTAAACTTGAAAAGGATAGCCCATGTGAGAGAGATGATTGTCTCGTTATTTACCTGGGCTGAGATTTCCATAAGTGGATAGTGCATCCTAAGGTCATCAGAAAATCGTATGGGAAACAGAAAATATGACTAATTTATGGAAGGGCTGTAAATCTAAAATATACATCCACATTCATACGGTATGAACACACACTCATACTCATACAGACAAACACCCTCCCCCTCTTTCCATCTTACGAGGCAGGTAATTACTGCTGTTAACACTGTCTCAGCTTTCCCTGAGACTGAATTTCTTCAAATAAGCTCAGATGGAATGAAGACCATGACCACACAGACTATACACACCCACTCTCTCTCTCTCTCTCTCTCTCTCTCTCTCTCTCAAATACATGGGTCAAGATCCCAAATCCTAAAAGATGAAATACAGTGATGCCAATATGTTGATTGAAGGGCTCAAATCAACCAAGGCATCAAAGAATTCTTTGAATTAATGTGATCTTTTCTGGTTGGACTAATCAGCATCAACAGCTGAGTAAGAAAACAAGTCCAGATTGTATTAGAGAAAACCCCAGGCAAATACATCTACCACTGGTAACCACTGGTAAAACTATTGGTTTTTTTTGTTGTTGTTGTTTTTTTTGGCGGGGGGACATTTTAAATCCAGATGATTTAGTAAAGCTGTAGGACTGCGGCAAAGGAAATGGAGATGCCCTGAGCATGACTCGCCCACACACTTCAGTGAGTTTAACCAGTGTAAGGTTAGAAGCCCAATTTTCAAAGACAGAAATATAGAATGAGAAAATGAACTCTCCTCTAGTCTGAACTGAAAATCAAAAGGGGCACAAGACACAGAGACACAGCCCCTCTGAAGGCCCTAATTGCCTGAGGAATAACACTGGCTGAAATGTTGTTACAAGCTCGACTGTTGATTTAAGACCCCGGCCATTATGGGCCAGTCTGTGTGGAAGGCTGAGTGGCTGACCCCCCTGGTGCTTTGATATAATACCCAGTCAGCAGGCATTTAGACCAACCTTGCCCCCTCCTTACTCCACAGCCCTAAATGAGACAGGTCAGTCAATTTGCTACCCCTGTCAAAGGGACCAGCCAGCCCCTTCCAACATTGCCATGCCAACTGCCACTCACTGTGACATCATGTCAAGGGTAATGCCATTGCTGGAATGCAAAGGCACATGTTTTTAGGGATGTTACCAACTAGGAATACATTGCATTATTTGGAAGGAACAGATTGTGTGTTCTAAACAGGCACAAATAAAGATATGAAAAAATTTTGACAGAAAGGTTCAGAGGGGGTGGCACAGTGGTGTAGTGGTGAGTGCTGTTGCCTCACAGCAAGAAGGTCCGGGTTCGAGCCCCGTGGCCATCGAGGGCCTTTCTGTGCGGAGTTTGCATGTTCTCCCCATGTCCGCGTGGGTTTCCTCCGGGTGTTCCAGTTTCCCCCACAGTCCAAAGACATGCAGGTTAGGTTAACTGGTGACTCTAAATTGACCGTAGGTGCGAATGTGAATGGTTGTCTGTGTCTATGTGTCAGCCCTGTGATGACCTGGCGATGTGTCCAGGGTGTACCCCGCCTTTCGCACGTAGTCAGCTGGGATAGGCTCCAGCTTGCCTGTGACACTGTAGAACAGGATAAAGTGGCTAGAGATAATGAGATGAGATGAGGTTCACAGGGCATCCAGATGATAAGAGTGTTCAACAAGTCAAGTTTATTTGTTTAGCGCGTTGGATAACAGACATTGTCGCAAAGCAGCTTTACAGAAAATTAAAGACTTTAAACATGAGCTAATTTTATCCCTAATTTATCCCTGATGAATAAGCCTGTGGCGATGGTGGCAAGGAAAAACTGCCTCAGACGACACAAGGAAGAAACCTCGAGAGCAACCAGACTCAAAAGGGAACCCATCCTCATTTGGGTGATAACAGATAACATGATTATAAATAACTTGCTTCTATAGCAGTGTCCTATATAGTCACAAAGTACAACTGTGTAACCAGGAAATTCATTCTAGTTTTAACATGAAGTCTGCTTTGTTGAAGTTATAAACTGTTCATTGATGGAGACATGAGTGCAAAACTGTTCATGACAACTGCAGTCCTAAAGTTAGAAAGTCATCTGTAGTCCTCAGACATAAATGCATTACTGTAAGTGTCCAGAGCATCATCCAAGTGTGACTTTTGACTGTCCGTATGGGGCTGTCCTCTACACGATCAACGTGATGAGACCCGAGCTAGACGTAGGACATCAGGATGGATCAGGTGGGTCTGAGGAGCAGAAGAGGTCAGCATCACTGGTGTCTTAGGATCGACATAACAAGAGACTAGGGATGCAACAAGAATGTTACACAGATAGGTGAGTGCACATATAAAGCATGTACATGAGAAACTGGTCAGATATTATATCTGTGGGTGTGATCTGGAGTGAGATATCAAGTTCACAGGGCAAAGAAAGGCCATAGTCATTAACATGAGCATGTAATGCTGTGTGATGCATTTGTACATGGTTCGTTCATTCATCCTGAGTAACTGCCTGGTCAGAGTCATGCTGTTTATGTTTCTTTATATTTTAGGAACGAGAAGCAACGGTGGCATGGTGGTGTAGTGATTAGCACTGTCACCTCACAGCAAGAAGGTTCTGGGTTTGAGCCCAGTGGCTGACGGGGTCCTTTCTGTATGGAGTTTGCATGTTCTCCCAGTGTCTGTGTGGGTTTCCCCTGGGTGCTCTGATTTCCCCCACAGTCCAAAGGCATGCAGCTTAGTCTAATTGGTGGCTCTAAATTGACCGTAGGTGTGAATGTGAATGGTTGTTTGTTTCTATGTGTCAGCCCTGCGATGATCTGGCGACTTGTCCAGGGTGTACCCCGCCTCTCACCCATAGTCAGCTGGGATAGGCTCCAGCTTGCCTACGACCCTGTACAAGATAAGTGGCTACAGATAATGGATGGATGGAAATAGAAGCAACTAAATTCAAATGTATTGTGGGCAGGATACAAAAACTAAAGAAAATAGTTATGCACACATCTTTAGAAGAAGAAGAATCCTTTATTTGTCACAAGCACAAACTTAAGCACACAGTGAAATGTTTCGTCTGCATTTAACCCATCATCAGCAGTGAACACATGCATGCACATGTAAGTGAGCAATGAGTGCACACACATATACCCAGAGCAATGGGCAGCTATGCTACAGTGCCTGGGGAGCAGTTGGGGGTTAGGTGCCTCACTCAAGGGCACTTCAGCCCAACCTCAGCCCAAGGCTGCTCCATATTAACCAAACCGCATGTCTTTGGACTGTGGGGGAAACCAGAGCACCCAGAGGAAACCCACACAGACATGGGGAGAACATGCAAACTCCACACAGAAAGGCCCCCATTGGCCGCTGGGCTCGAACCCAGAACCGTCTTGCTATGAGGTGACAGTGCTAACCACTACACCACCGTGCCACCCAGAACTAAATCTCTAGTTCAATAACAAACCTTCCAGTATTTCTAGGGCGGAGTGGGAAGGTTCATACTCCCAAAAAAAAAAAACCCTTACACTTTTGGCCACACCTACTGTACATCAGGTTTAAATCCAAATAGAGGTTTGAAAATTTGAAGCACTAAACAGACCAAATAGCGTCATTGTGTTACACCGCAATTCTGCATACTGTATTAGAGAACTGTTTAAGATGTAAAGATTAAAGTAGTAACTGTGTGCTTGTTACTTTTTGTCAAATGAAAAGTGTCAAATTCTCATATGTATGATACGGAAAATGCTGTCTCAGCAAAAGAAGGAAGAATAACCGAATTAGAGATGGAAGAGAAGTTGTGGGAAAAGCAGCAGGGAGGTGAGAAAGAGAGGATTTGAGGGATGGAAAGACAGAGGTGTAGGAAGGAGGGGTGTTGTGGTTCACAGTGTGTGTGTGTGCATTTATGTGGTGACACTTAGTAAATCGTGTTGGACAGGAGCGGGCCAGGCTGAGCTGCAGCGGCCTGACGCGGGCTGATGCACCATGCCGGCCTGCATTACTCTCGCCACCACGGCTGCATCTGCGCGCTCTTTACTTCGATGCAGCCAACAGCCAATCACTTCTTCCACTCTAATTATCAGGCATGTAAATCCATGACTAGCCCAAAAACGCACAATGGAACATATAACCGGGACAGAGAAACGGTCAAAGGGTGGGGGTCAGGGCGGTGTCCAAAAAGAACACCATGCAAGTTTGAACCTGTCGTTTTATTAAGGCAAGACCCTAATATTGCTCTTAGCCATGATCGCTCTCCACCCTCCTCCGTTACCAGCCCCAGCCTTCACCTTCCATAATACTCGCTGCTCAGGAGAAGGTCAGAAGGGTGGCATGTGATTGGCTGAGGCTCCAAGATGCGGCAAGCATGACACAGCTGAAGTGACAGGCGGCATCCTTTCAGCCACAACCAAGGAGTGAGCAATAAACAGATGAATAAATAAAAGGAGAGTTGAGCAGAACACACCCATCAGGCCGATTCACTGCTGGGCCAAAACACACAGCTGGCTCAGTCACGGTAAGTTGAAGAAGTGTTATCCTAATGTATCTCTCCACACCTTCGCTCCACACGCAGAACTTATGTGGCACGTGTCAACTCTCTAGAGCCTTAAACTCCATGTGTGAATACACCAAGGGCGGCACACTGAGAAAAGACGGTCAGATCTGAACAGGTGTTTCATGAAACTAAACCTGTCAAAATGTACAGAAAATTAATAAATATTACATATGAGGAGAGCCATGAGACTTCTTTTCTCACAACCTTTTGCAACACAAGATCAGACATTTTATATATATATATATATATATATATATATATATATATATATATATATATATATATATATATATATATATGGGTCATTCTAGAATTCGTGGTACATTTCACATCTCTGAGATAAACCTTTTCTTATGTTCCACAAAAGAAATCTTTATTGAATCAGTTTTGAACAATAATGCAAATTATGACAAACTTTCACAGAAAGCAATGCTTGATGTACATTGTAGACCAAATTTATCCATAAAACATTAACTAAATGACTCCCACCCCTCCCCCACATTATTGGCTTCTTCGACTATTGATTCATACATTCAACTCAAATAAACATGAAGTGATTCAGTCGAACAATCTGGTTTTGGGGGCTTATTCTATTAACTGTTATAAACTCAATTTCATAGAAAGTCTATTTTCTGTATTATGTCAAATTTCAGTAAGTAAGTAATTTATATACTTATATATATATATATATATATATATATATATATATATATATATATATATATATATATATATATACAACCCCGATTCCAAAAAAAGTTGGGACAAAGTACAAATTGTAAATAAAAACAGAATGCAATGATGTGGAAGTTTCAAAAATTCCATATTTTATTCAGAATAGAACATAGATGACATATCAAATGTTTAAACTGAGAAAATGTATCATTTAAAGAGAAAAATTAGGTGATTTTAAATTTCATGACAACAACACATCTCAAAAAAGTTGGGACAAGGCCATGTTTACCACTGTGAGACATCCCCTTTTCTCTTTACAACAGTCTGTAAACGTCTGGGGACTGAGGAGACAAGTTGCTCAAGTTTAGGGATAGGAATGTTAACCCATTCTTGTCTAATGTAGGATTCTAGTTGCTCAACTGTCTTAGGTCTTTTTTGTCGTATCTTCCGTTTTATGATGCGCCAAATGTTTTCTATGGGTGAAAGATCTGGACTGCAGGCTGGCCAGTTCAGTACCCGGACCCTTCTTCTACGCAGCCATGATGCTGTGATTGATGCAGTATGTGGTTTGGCATTGTCATGTTGGAAAATGCAAGGTCTTCCCTGAAAGAGACGTCGTCTGGATGGGAGCATATGTTGCTCTAGAACCTGGATATACCTTTCAGCATTGATGGTGTCTTTCCAGATGTGTAAGTTGCCCATGCCACACGCACTAATGCAACCCCATACCATCAGAGATGCAGGCTTCTGAACTGAGCGCTGATAACAACCTGGGTCGTCCTTCTCCTCTTTAGTCCGAATGACACGGCATTCCTGATTTCCATAAAGAACTTCAAATTTTGATTCGTCTGACCACAGAACAGTTTTCCACTTTGCCACAGTCCATTTTAAATGAGCCTTGGCCCAGAGAAGACGTCTGTGCTTCTGGATCATGTTTAGATACGGCTTCGAGTTTTAGCTGGCAACGGCAGATGGCACAGTGAATTGTGTTCACAGATAATGTTCTCTGGAAATATTCCTGAGCCCATTTTGTGATTTCCAATACAGAAGCATGCCTGTATGTGATGCAGTGCCGTCTAAGGGCTCAAAGATCACGGGCACCCAGTATGGTTTTCCGGCCTTGACCCTTATGCACAGAGATTCTTCCAGATTCTCTGAATCTGTTGATGATATTATGCACTGTAGATGATGATATGTTCAAACTCTTTGCAATTTTACACTGTCGAACTCCTTTCTGATATTGCTCCACGATTTGTCGGCGCAGAATTGGGGGGATTGGTGATCCTCTTCCTATCTTCACTTCTGAGAGCTGCTGCCACTCCAAGATGCTCTTTTTATACCCAGTCATGTTAATGACCTATTGCCAATTGACCTAATGAGCTGCAATTTGGTCCTCCAGCTGTTCCTTTTTTGTACCTTTAACTTTTCCAGCTTCTTATTGCCCCTGTCCCAACTTTTTTGAGATGTGTTGCTGTCATGAAATTTCAAATGAGCCAATATTTGGCATGAAATTTCAAAATGTCTCACTTTCGACATTTCATATGTTGTCTATGTTCTACTGTGAATACAATATCAGTTTTTGAGATTTGTAAATTATTGCATTCCATTTTTATTTACAATTTGTACTTTGTCCCAACTTTTTTGGAATCGGGGTTTTATATATATATATATATATATATATATATATATATATATATATATATGGGTCTGTCTCAGAAACTGGGTACTGTGGGGGTACCCCACTAAATATACTCAGTCAATAAACTATACAGTTTTGAATGGTGATGTTGGTTTTAATTTGAAATAAAATGATGAAAGAAATAATACAGATAAAACTAAATCTTTGATGTGAATACTCTATTCAGAATTTGGCAAAAATTCTGCAAATTTGTGGAAAAATGGCGGCTTGATCTGGGACATGATAAATGGTTGACTACATCGCATTCCCTTAAAAAGGTTGTAGTCCACTGAAAAGTCTACAGTTATCACTAATTGTATTTTAAAGTTGTAACTTTATACACCTAAGGATTGGTGCGCTCACAGAATAATTATAACCATAATAAAACATCATGCAAAATATTTGATCACCGTTGTAACTCCATTTTCCGCATACCCGAAACCAATACGATCGTGTGTTTTGATCTAAATGGAAAGCCTCAGGGTCAAGGTCACTACCTCACCAAAAGTAGTAACTTAAAATCACTACGCCATATAAAAATTTAGTTATAAATATGTGATTTTGTTTTTTAAAATGAAAGCTGAAAGTTAGGTATAGAATATGTTTCTTACAGAATATGTTACGATGGTAGCTGGTCTTGTATGAATTCCTGAGCTATAAAATGAGTTGTGGTCAATTTTTTACCGTAGCGTGTTATTTGTGTGCGGGGAAGGACACACATTAACAATTTGCATGTGTAGAATGGAATTTTCCACTCCAACAGTTAGAAGCTGATTGTGCTTCCATTTACGGTTTTTCTGTTACACGAGTGATCTGTTCGGACGTTATCACTGAAAAGGTGAGTTTTGACAGTTTTATTTTGTTTTAGTCTTGCAGTATAAGGCAATAGATGTTTCTTTTTCATCTTACTTTCATATTTCATAGTGTTTGCGTATTTTTGGCCAATATTTTGCAACCATGGTCAATTTAGATCGAACTTTTGATAGAATCTACGGCCAGTAATTTTGCCCTGCCCCCGCTCTGTCTGGTGTGGTAGCGATGTCCCATTGCTCACGCGCCACAGCAGAGACCCGCGCGACCTTCAGCCGGTACAGTCACTGTTCTTTTACCACCGCCGTTATTCTCATCTTTCCGGTGTGTTCTTGATTCTTTCATTGTGTCCTATTGTCCTATTTCGCCGTATCAAATACCCAAAATGTATCATATTATTCATATTTAAGTGAATAATCAATTCAGTCATCATAACTTGGCATTTTTAACCCAAGCAATCAAAAAGAGGAAATTTATTCAATATTTTCACTCGTCTGTGAAGGAGGGGCTTTAATTCTTCATGATGGAGTTATTTTATATGGAAATCAATTTTATAAAAGCATTTGAATTGTAATAAAAAAAAATTCCACAGTGGAGGCCAGATAAAGCAAGATGCTATCTTTACTCTTATTAAACATGACAAAAGAAACATTGAGTGTTAGGTAAATGCAAAAAAAAAAAAATTAGAAAATTTATTTTTTTTACCATAATGTCCCAAATGAGAGACCAGTTTCTGAGACGGTATATATGTGTGTGTGTGTGTGTGTGTGTGTGTGTGTGTGTGTGTGTGTGTGTGTGTGTAATTATTTTTTTTTAATCTGTCCCAATGTTCTTGTCAACTCTGTTAACTCTGTTATAAAACTGCATAAAATCCACAAAGACTTTTAATAATATAGACGACACCTGCATCGAGAGATGTCACTTCCTCTGGCAGGAAACTTCAGAAAGGTAGTGAGGTATGTGATGTTTCTTCTCTCATTAATTTGAACAAAATGTTGAGGATACAGCAACAGTAGATTAATTATTTATCAAATATGTAATTGTGAAATTGGAGAGAATCTCTCACTCATTTTTAAATAGTAATAATATGATTAAAATCCATAAAATTCTGTTCTTATGCATGCCATTTGGTAGCTCGTTTGAAGTTAGTATGTGGAGTCAAGACATGGTGGAAAATGTCAACTCTGTTGTCATCAATTCTGTTAATGGATTGCACAGCTTAACGATAACAGAGCTGACAACGACTAACAGAGTCAACACTTGAAATGTGCCCGCAATTATAGAATGAGCCGTGTATATATAAAATGTATCTAATACTGTATTTCTAAAATATAAGAAAATCCAGCTTGTTTTTCATATGTTCACTCATTTCAAGTTTAATTTTTTTTAATTTTGCTTCTTTCTAGAAATAAATTTTATATACCGTATATGCCAATAGAACAAGACTAAGTTTGACATGAGTAAAAATCTCTGGAAATATGTTTCATATTCATATATCAGGTTTACTGTAATTTCAGAATAAGAACTGCTCCATAAATTTGACACTGTTCTAGATATTTTCACTTTTCTACAGTGCATTCCTCTGTGATACGATTGACACTGAAAACACACTGCAATAATTTCAAACAGATGAAACTATGACTCATGGAAGTTTATGGAAAACTGTTCAACATGTACTCTTTATTTATACATGAGTTCATCTAGTCTGTTGCACTGATGTTGACGTGCAATTCCATGATAACTGATAGGAAATAGTTGTTATTATTATTATTATTATTATTATTATTATTATTGCAGTGAGAAGAAACAGAGCAGGTCATAATACTACTCCCTGTGGTACCTCTAAGTGTTCTATCTCAAATTTTCACGCATCATACATTTAGCAGATTGTTTACAGCATAATAATATTGATTATTAGGAAGTTCTTTATCCTGGTAAGGTTTGTCTTGGATCTGGAGCCTAAACTGGGGAATAGTGGGCATAAGGTGGGAATAACAGCCTGGATGGGATGCACATTTTCATCTCAGGTCAAAAATTAGAGGCGTTCAGCTCCTGTCATGGTTTTGGGAGGAAAGCAGAGACCCCAGATGAAACCCACGTGGACACAGAGAGAGCATATGAAACTCTGCCCAGACAGCTTGAGCTCAGGATCAAACTGGGACCAAGGAGCTATAAAGCTGCCCAAGTATAATATTATCTACTTGACATTGCTTAGCTCATACAGTATTTGTGCTGTGAAATCTGTTCCTTACTAAATGTAATCTGTCCAGGCATTCCAAAAACACCTCATTTTCTCTTCAAGGCCAGTGCTGTGAATGTGACACTGATACACATGTTAATAGCACCTAAACTAGTGCTGCATGGCATCAGGGCCGTGGGAGCGGGTTGAGAGAGCACAGGCAGTGATTTTACTCCCCTAAAGATCAGGTCTGAGTTTCCCAAAAGCATCGTAGCACAAAGAGCATTGTTCAATGGTAGCGTGAGCATCACAATGAACACTCCTAGTTAAGATGCTCTTAGCGTTAAGAGGCTTTTGGGAAACCCACCTCAGATTAGTTCAGAACAAAGCTACTCTTTAAATAGATTCCCATATTCTGGGTCAGTCTCTGATGCCTTAGAGTGAATTAAACCAAAAATGTCTCGTCTTGGATCAGGATTTCAGTCTGAGCATGAAATCAGGACCTGATCCATCACTGTTCATGCATAGCAGAGAGACAGCACCAGCTAGCCCCCTGCTAGAGCAGCACAGCCACCAGCAGCATGATGTGGCCAGACAGGCAGGAGAAGAGCTGCAGAAACACCCGCGGCACACTGTCATATTTACCACATCTCATCTTGCCGTGGCTTCATAGCTCTCTGTTTAGCTCCTCTCACCTTCATAAGGACATACAATGTGGGACATGCCGTTTGCACGTGTCGATTCTATGACGATTTTCTGGTGGAATAATGAAAAGATGGACTGAAGTTTAAGCCCAGGGCTTGAAACACAATGAATTTTCAATGTTGATGGGTGGATATAAGTCGAAAATAAGGTTGGGAGCAAAATATGACTATAACTTGACTTAAAGTTTTCTTCTTGGGCAGCGTCTTTATGTAAAACGGAATCGGTTACTGCCACAAAGTCAATTACTTTCCTATAACACGTCACAAAAGCTACTGCATCATGTCACAACATCATTTTTTTAAAATCCATTTTAAATAGATTTAATTTTGTGGCGCCTCCATGAAACAACTTCCTGTTATTACTTATGTTATAGCAGCTATAAAGTCATTCCTTCACCAGCCTTTGTTTTTTTTTTTCTCAAGAAAATAATGCAATAAAATCCAGCTTGTAATGTTAGCCAGAAACTACTGAAGGCATTTCTGTGACAAGAAACTTAAAGGAACAACTTTACTCATGATGATGATAAGCATTAATGCTTAAGACTCCTTCAGTAAATGCTACATAAATATCTCCTCATAGAAAAGTTCACCATGTCAGTGATTTTTATTATTTATATGGAGCATTCATCCTTCAAGTCTCTGTGTAGGCTGTCATTATAGAAATGTTAACATATAAGAATGAATGCAGAAACATAAACCTTACAGAGCTGCTGTTTGAGAAAATTAATCAACACCTTCTGAGCAAAATCCGAATCCAGCATCCATTCAGTGCTGTGATATATTTACATGCAGCCGTTTTTAAGAAAGCTGTACTAAAGGTCTGAATTAGCCTGCTCTACAACCTCAGAAAAAGTTGGGAAGGTATGTTGAAATTAAAACTGAAAATAAAGATTTGTAAACAATCTTTCGCCTGTATTGCACTCAAAGCAATACAACAGCATATTATTTGATTTTTTTTTTCTTTTTTATATCCTCATGAATTTTATTTGGGTTTTTTCCTTCTTAAAAATAAACTCATTTAAATTTTGATTCTTGCAACAGATAAAAAAAAAAACGTTGGAACGCTGAAGCATTTACCACTTTATAATGTTCCCACTCCTTCTCACAATACTAAAAATATGTTTATGGACTGAAGACACCAAGTAATGAAGTGTTTCAGGTGTTATTTTGTCCCATTCTTCCTGCAAGCAGGTTTTAAGGTGTGCAACAGTACGGGGTCGTCATTGTCATATTTTTCATTTCAAAATTTTCCACACATTCTCTGTTGGGGACAGAGGGAAAAGGCACCCTCTTCTTCCACAGCTATGCCTTTGTAATGTGAGCAGAATTTGGTTTTGCACTGTCTTGTTGAAATCTCCCTGGAAAAGATGTCGTCTTGAAGGCAGCATACAGTATGTTGCTCCAAAATCCCAGTGTAATTTTCTGCATTAATGCTCTATCACAGAACTGTAAGTTACCTTAGCCAAGGGCACTGACACAACCCCATACCATGACACACCCTGACTTTTGGACTTGTTACTGGTAACAATCTGGATGGTGTTTTTCATCTTTGGTGCAGAGTACACGGTGTCCATTTCTTCCAAAAAAGACCTGGAATACTGATTCATCTGACCACAATACATGTTTCCACTTTGTGATGGTCCATCCAAGATGCCTCCAAGCCCAGAGAAGTTAACGTCACTTCTGAACACAGGTAATATCAGGCTTTATTTTTGCACAGTAAAGTTTAAACTGGTATTTGCGGATGTAAATCTGTATTATAGTGCTTGACAAAGGTTTGCCAAAGTAATCCTGAGCCCATGTGGTTATATCAGCTATAGATGAATGACGGTTCTTGATGCAGTGCCGTCTAAGGGCTCAGAGATCACAGGCGTTCAGCTTAGGCTTGCGCCCTTGCCCTTTATGCACCAAAATTCCTCCAGATTTCTTGAATCATTTAATGCTTTCTTTTTTATTTGCATTTTCCATATCAATCCAACTTTTACCAATTTGGAGTTGTAATACAATCAGATACAAAACGTTGTCAGCCACAGGTATTTTAAAAAAATGAAATCCATAAATTTTGTGCATACTGCCTCAGTTGAACTTCAAAACTAAATCTGTTGTCTAGTTGAATCAGACGCTTTGTTATTAAAGCAGTCAGACCTTATAAATTCAGGTTCTTTTGTGTGATGTAAAATAAAATTAATATTTTTTTATGAAATGTTGATATCTTGACATTAACTGAGAGATAATAAAAAGTCCCATACTGGAATTTAGAGCAAAAATTAAAAAAATAAAAATAAAAAATAAAAACAGGATAGTAGTATTTAGTTACAGTTTTATTTTTGTTGAGTGAAAATCTAAATTGGTGTCTCAAGCCACCATTAGTTATAAGCAATGTCACTAAACACTACTACACTGAGAAAGTTTACAATAAAAGCCAGAGGGAAAAACGTTGTAGCAGTGTTGGACAAATTAGTTGCTTGGATGAAAATTTGTGAGTAGCGAGACGAGTCAAAATAAAGCTCTGGCTATTCCATGTCAGAATCCTTTACTTTTTTATCTGGAGATGTTACAGGACCACTCAGAAAGCGCAAGCAACAGAACATTAAGAAGAAACAGTACAGCGTATAATCATGGTGTGCTAGCTCCAAAATATCAAAGCAAGGAGAGTGAAAAAAAAAGCTGTCAAATGTCGAGTGTAATTTATTTCAAAATGAACACAAAATTGTTCTCTGTTTTCCAAAGTATGTTACCAAATGAACTTCTAAAACAAGTCAGGGAAATCAGAGGAGGGAAAAAATTTCTGAAGCTCAATTATGAATAATTACAGCTTTTCATTTTCAACACGATGAAATAATTTGATTGGTTTTCAGACAGGCCTGGCTTAGCTCAAAAGAGACAGGCCACGTCTGTAGGCAGTTAGCTAGTGCAGTACGGGACAACATGGTGGATCTCTCTCAGTGGGGAATGGACCCGTCAGCCATAAATCACGTTACAGTTGCACCGGGAGGATGTGGTGAGGCGGCGAGGCAAATGGCGGTTCAGTGTGACCCACATTAGGGAGATAAAGTAAATAAAGCAGCGGTGAACACAAGAAGGAGAGGCGGCTGACCATTTCCTTGAGCACATGAGCAGAACATGGATCAACAGTTGCAGTGTTTAGGTCTCAGCATGTAACAGGAAAAGAGAGAGAGAGAGAGAGAGAGAGAGAGAGTTGTGTCCGTGTAGATTTGGAGCATGTCGCTCTCTGAGGAATCAGTTACAGTCCAAAGTCAACTGAAGTCTGAAGATTCCTTGAAGTGGAAAAATCAAATCAAGAATTATACACTTAAGAGCACTGGCCATTGACCAATAAAAAAGACCGACTAATGAGCTGTTCAGGATGACACGGGAAGCTTCTACTGCCTGAACAACTCAGCGTGGGATTGTGGGCCTCTGTTTAATATCACTTTCACATCCAAGCTAGAGCAATGTCAGGTCAGTTTAACAGATGTAAAGGAGAAGCAGTGATCAGGGCTGCAGTTTTGTAACACTAAACACGGACAAAAAGAGTAGAACATTACTACTCTGTGGTTTTTTATGAAGATACAGTCAAATGCCTAGCCTGAGAACAAACGAAAAAGACATTTAATTTACCCCAACAAGGCATGTACTCGATTATGTTCTAGATTATAAAAAATTTTATACATTATCAAATGTCAATAAAATGATCAAATTATTTATATTATTATACATACAGGGCACTTTTTTGATGGAATAAAAACGTGTTCTATTCCCTTCTAGCGGGTTTCATTTATTTGGTTTGATAGCATGCAATATTGTTAGCATATCGCTTATCCTACATGTATTACAGTGTCATGCAAAAGTTTGGGTACCCTTACTGAAAATGTCTGTTACTGTGAATAGTTAAGTGAGCAAAAGATGAACTGATCACTAAAGGGCATAAAGGTAAAGACGACACATTTCTTTTCAGTGTTTTCTGCAAGATTTGTGTATTATTTTTGTTTTCTTCAATTGGAGAAAAAAGAAAAGGAACACCACGTGAAAGTTTGGGCACCCCAACACATTTGAGTTCTCAGGTAACTTTTACCAAGGTTCCAGACCTTAATTAGCTTACTGAGCTGTGGCTTGTTCAAATTCGTCATTAGGAAAGGTCAGATGATGCAGATTTCAAAGCTGCATAAATTCTCTGACTCCTCAAATTTGTCCCTAAAATCAACAGCCATGGGCTCCTCTAACCAACTCCCTTGCATACTGAATAATAAAATAATTGATGCTCACAAAGCAGGAGAAGGCTACAAGAACGTAGCAAATTGTTTTCAGGTTGCTGTTTCCTCAGATTGTAATGTTATTAAGAAATGGCAGTTAACAGAAACAGTGGAGATCAAGGTGAGGTCTGGAAGATGAAGAAAACTTTCTGAAAGAACTGCTTGTTGGATTGCTAGAAAGGCAAATAAAAACCCCTGTTTGACTGCAAAAGACCTTCAGAAAGATTTAGCAGACCCTGGAGTGGTGGTGCGCTGTTCTACTATGCAGCGACACCTGAACAAATATGACCTTCATGGGAGAGTCATCAGAAGAAAACCTTTCCTGCATCCTAGCCACAAAATTCAGTGTCTGAAATTTGCAAATGAACATCTAAATAAGCCTGATGCATTTTGGAAACAAGTCCTGTGGACTGATGAACTCAAAATAGAACTTTTTGGCCACAATGTGCAAAGGAATGTTTGGAGAAAAAAGGGTGCCAAATTCCAGGAAAAGAACACCTCTCCAACTCTGAAGCATGGGTGTGGATCAATCATGCTTTGGAGTTGTGTTGCAGCCAGTGGCACAGGGCACATTTCATTGGTTGATGGAAGCATGGATTCGAATATATACAAGCAAATTCTGGAAGCAAACATCACACCATCTGTAAAAAAGTTCAAGTTAAAAAGAGGACGGGTACAATAAGACGATGATCCAAAACACACCTCAAAATCTACAATGGAATACCTCAAGAGGCACAAGCTGAAGGTTTTGCCCTGGCCCTCACAGTTCCCTGACCTAAACATCATTGAAAATCTGTGGATAGATCTCAAAAGAGCAGTACATGCAAGACAGCCCAAGAAACTTGTAGAACTGGAAGCCTTTTGCAAGGATGAATGTGTGAAAATCCCCCAGGTAAGAAATGAAAGATTATTAGCTGGCTACAAAAAGTGTTTACAAGCTGTGATACTTGCCAAAGGAGGTGTTACTAGGTACTAACCATGCAGGGTGCCCAAACTTTTGCTTCAGGCCCTTTTCCTTTTTTGTCATTTTGAAAATGTAAAAGAAGAAAATAAAAAAATAGTTTTTGCTTAAAATATAAAGGGAACGAGTCATCTTTAACTTTATGCCTTTTGGAGATCATTTCATCTTCAACTTGCTTAACTGTTCACAGTAACAGCAATTTTGACCAGGTGTGCCCAAACTTTTGCATACCACTGTATGCCACTCTACCCAATGGAGAATGAGCATTGAATATGGTTTACGATTGTCGTTGTCAGCTGTCCATTGCTAGCGATGATGACTGCTTCATTTGGATGCACAGAAATGCAGATGGGCCACGAGGTCCACACCAGAGTGACAGAGTCGTCTGCAGCGGTGGCATGAACAGCCTGGCTGAGCTACCATGGAATGTCTGACTTTTTGAGCCCTTGTATACGCCCTTTGACACTTGTCTTCAATTGCAGACACTGAGCTTTTAACTATGCTTCGCCATGTTGCTCTATCCGAGGTGTCCCCTTTCTCACATCTGATCAATAATTCCGGCATTCTTCATGTTCTTCTTCAAGATGTCTTTGTACCTCAGTTTCTGTCCTCCTTGTCTCCTCTGTCCTTGGCTCAGTTCTCTGTAGAAAACGACTTTGGGTAGTCGCATGTCAGGCATGCACCAGATGTGTCCAGCCCAATGAAGTTTGGAGGCTGTGATCAGGGCTTCCACACTTACTGTACTGGCTTGCCTGAGGACTTCTACATCAAGGATATTGTCCCACCATCTTATTTTGAGGATTTGATGTAGGTGTTGGAGTTGTAGCCTGGTCAGTTTCTTGAAATGTTTACATTAGAGCATCATGCATTTGGTGGCATAAAGCAGAGATAGTAAGACTGCAGTGTTGTATACTTTCAAATTGGTGGTTCTCTTGATGTCATGGCAAGACCATAGTTGCTTTTGTAATGCATCGAAGGCTTTGGGGCAGCTTGAATCCGGAGGTCTACCCCAAGTCTGATGAGTTTGTGTTGGTAACTGCACTGCCGAAGTAGATGAAACTCTCAGAACATCTAAGAGGCATTCCATTGACCAAAAGAACATTGTTTGACCTTACCTGTGGCTCAGGTGAAGGTTGGTACAGGAGTTCTGTTTTCGTGGTATTGATTTTCAATCCAAAGAGGGTTGCAGCTGTGGCAAAGCAATCAACGATTTTCTGCATGTCGTTCAAATCTTTTGCTACAAATGCAGAGTCATCTGCGTACAACAGTTCATTAACACACTGAACTCAGGGACTGCACATTTCACTTTACCTTGCTCATTTGCACTATTCTGCACTACCTCACCTTAACAGCTATTAGATTATTGTTTATACTTCTTATTTCATGTTTATCTGCTATACCCCAAGTGCCCTTGACTGTTTATTTGCTCCAATTTATGTGTGTGTGTGTGTGTGTGTGTGTGTGTGTGTGTGTATATATATATATATATATATATATATATATATATATATATATATATATATATATATATATATGAGTGTTTAGTCTATGTCTAGTTCTTATCTAGAGTGTTTATACTGTTTACATTGTTTATTTCAATTATTCTTATTTTTATTTATTGCATTGCCTGTTTGCACCGTGGGGGTCAGAGAGGACTGAAATTTCATCTGTGCTGTATGTCGAGCATGTATAGCATATTTGACAATAAAGTTGACTTGACTTGACTTGACTTCTCGCATGCAAATTTGCCAAGTTTTGGTTGAGGACTTGAGTCTGGCAAGATTGAAAAGTTTGCCTTCTGATCGAGTCCTGATATAGACTCCTTTATCTAGGTTAGTGCCCACAGTCTCGAGGACTGCTGTAAGGTAGAGTATAAACAATGTCAGGGCAAGAACACATCCCTATTTGGCACCATGATTGACAGGAAAAGCTTCAGTAATGTCTCCTCCTATCGAAACTTTACCAGACATGTTCACATGGAAAAGCTTAATGAGCCATATCAGTCTTTCCGGGCATCCATACACTTCTAGTATCTTCCAAAGCATCTCTCAGTCAATGGTGTCAAAAGCCTTTGAGAAGTCTACAAAAACCACATACAGAAGTTGACGTTGCTCGATGGTTTTCTATTTGAGTTGTCTCAGAGTAAAGATCATATCTGAGGTAGATCTGCCAGCCCTGAAACCGCACTGATTTTCTGAAAGTACATCTTCTGAGATATTTTTAATTCAGTTTCAAACTATCTTGGCCAGAATCTTGCCAGCAATGGAGAGCAGAGATATGCCACAGTGGTTTCCACATTCGCCCCTTTCTCCTTTCTTTTTGTAGATGATCACAACTAGTGTATCTTTGAATTCTTGGGGAAGACGTATGTTCTCCCAACATGCATTGTACAGTTTTAAGAGTGTAATTGTTAGGCTGGGGCCGCCTCGCTTCAGCACATATGGTTTACGATATTGCATGGCTGTCAAGACAGCATGATGTCACACGTCGGAGCTAATGTGAACATTCAAGGAGAAAGTTTTCTGCTGCTCATGCGCAGAAGCATTTCTTTGTTCGCCGGGAAAGAGAAAGACTTGTTGAACACCCGAAAGGCTACCAAAACTTCATTAGATATTCTTCACGCATATTTACAAGAGAAAAACATACCAATGGACATAGAAAAACTGGAAAAGATAGTGTGTATTTATAATAATAATAATATTGGCTGGCTTTTTGTCATGGTATATCAGATATATTCCATTCAGCTAGTATGATATTGAACGAGTCTTCGACTCATTCAGGATCATGCTAGCTGAATGGAATATATCTGATACACCATGACAAAAATCCAGCATATATTATTTAAATTGTAAATGCAAGATTGAATTCTGCAAAACAACCAAAAATCACCAAAACCTTTCTGCTGTTAATGTATTTTACATCTCTACTTTGTATATTTCTGCCAAAATGTTTTTATTTAAGCTAATTGCTAAACTTGCTGTGTGGGTGGCATGGTGGTGTAGTGCTTTGCACTGTCATCTCACAGCAAGAAGGTCCGGGTTCGAACGCTGTGGCCGGCGAGGGCCTTTCTGTGTGGAGTTTGCATGTTCTCCCCGTGTCTGTGTGGGTTTCCTCCTGGTGCTCCGGTTTCCCCCAAAGACATGCAGGTTAGGCTAATTGGTGGCTCTAAATTGACCGTGAATGGTTGTTTGTGTCTATGGCTACATCCACACGGCAACGAGATTTTATTTTAAAAAATATTGCGTCCAGGGCGGCACGGTGGTGTAGTGGTTAGCGCTGTCGCCTCACAGCAAGAAGGTCCTGGGTTCGAGCCCCGGGGCCGGCGAGGGCCTTTCTGTGTGGAGTTTGCATGTTCTCCCCGTGTCCGCGTGGGTTTCCTCCGGGTGCTCCGGTTTCCCCCACAGTTCAAAGACATGCAGGTTAGGTTAACTGGTGACTCTAAATTGACCGTAGGTGTGAATGTGAGTGTGAATGGTTGTCTGTGTCTATGTGTCAGCCCTGTGATGACCTGGCAACTTGTCCAGGGTGTACCCCACCTTTCGCCCGTAGTCAGCTGGGATAGGCTCCAGCTTGCCTGCGACCCTGTAGAAGGATAAAGCGGCTAGAGATAATGAGATGAGATAATGAAAAATATCGCGTCCACATGGGCAACAGATCAGTAAAATATCAGGTACATATGGCAACACAACGCTTGCTGAAAACGATGCAATACACATGCCACACCTCTACGTACGCTGTAAGACGGTCCCATCGGAGACACCAGAACAATAGAAGAAGTAGGACGCATGCGCATAAACCCCTTCTTCTACCCGGCGTGAAGTACTCACAGGAACAAACACACAACAACAAGAAGAAGATGGCTGTGACTACACAAGGAAATTGTGCCTTCTGTGTGTACAAATTAGTTTTATTAGTGTGCATAGTTTTATATAACTTAATTTTCTTATTGTGTGTGAACATTTTGAAAAGCATTTTTATATAATTTATATAACTTTTTATATTGTGTGTGCACATTTTGAAAAGCAGTCTTATCCAATAAAAAAAAGAAATTCAAGAAATGGTTCAGTTACTTGTTTATTTAAAAGAAAAGCTGTATACAAAAGTGAATGCAATGCAGTGGTTCATACAAAACAGCGAGAGTGCTGCTTGTACTACTCATGTGGTTGTGATGTCATCGTAAACAAATCCGTTCTACTCATCCAGACGACTTCGCAATGGCGCCGTTGCCAGATTTTTCCACTCTGGAACCCGTTCTCAAAAAATATCGTTTTGGGGCACCCAAAACGCCGGTGCTGTGTGGACGCCAGGCCGAAACGATAAACAATTTTATCAGATTCACCTGAATCCGTTGCCGTGTGGACAGGGCCTATGTGTCAGCCCTGCAATGATCTGACGACTTGTCCAGGGTGTACCCTGCCCATAGTCAGCTGGGATAGGCTGCAGCTTGCCTGTGACCCTGCACAGGATAAGCGGTTATGGATAATGGATGAATGGACTATATCTGTGTACCTACAAAAAATCATGTTCTAGAAGGGATTTAACAAACACAGTGGTAAAAAGAGTCAGTCTGTCTCAAGATGTCTCAAATCTCACTAGTTAAGTGTGATTTCCTCACACAGTGAAGGTCATGATTTGTTCAGGTTGTTGAATAGATACAAAGCATTGCAAAATAAGACTAATCAGATACCGACTCTCAAAATGTTCAAAATGCTTCTATAGCATCACATCGTCATTATAACAGTGAAGACACACTCTTCACACACTCTGTACAGACAACAGTGAACAAAATGTTTCAAAATACTCAGTATTTTGAAATATTAAAAATAAAAATATTAAAAACAAAAATTTACCCAATAAAAAAGAAGTGAGTGAACGAATCAATGATTATTTTCTCACTGATATCAGAGTGAAGAGAGAAAACATATAGACGAGACAAGAATTACATGGATATAATTTTTCGTATTCTATCCACATTCACTGGATATGAGCAATCATGCATTCTGATTGGCTACTCTACTACTAAGATATCAGCTCATATACCATGAGTAGAGAAAAACAAAATGGTGGAGTGTGTTGCTGAACCAACCGAGGTCAAAATAAAAACTCTACTCGAAAACAAAACTGCAGAAATTACAAAAAAGCAACAAAATATGGAATAAAAGTATTTGATGGCAAGAACATATCTTTTTTATTTTTGAAGAATGATTATTATCGTATTTTTCACAAATTGCTACTGTCATTTCACCAGTTTGTTTACATTCTAAGTGGAAATTATTTTGTCAGACGTTTTGTATAAAGTTTTTATTTATCAAATTTGCAAAAAATAAAAATAAAAATGCTCTGTTTCTCAAAATTCAGTGAATGTGGATAGAATAAAACAGTTCTTCCAATCAATCGTTTCGTACATGGCTCACATCGGCTATCAGCTCATGTACAACTTGATTTCGTGGAATAACTGTTAAATAGCTTGTCAGCAACGTTGTGTTTCAATAAGTAGATTAGATTATAAATCTCAAAGGAGTTGAGGCGTCTTTCTGTGGAATTGGAACGAAATCTTTAAATATATTTTTCTCTTTCTCACTTTTTAAAGGAATTAAAAATGTTGACGTTTCTTGTGGCTGAGATACACGGAAAAGAGGAACACACTGTATTCCAGTACAAGAAAGCCTGTAGTGTTCAGAACTCGCTGTAGATGTCAAAATTTGATTATGTAAAGGGACAATAAGCATATACCGTACCAGTCAAAAGTTTGTACACCCCTACTCATTCATAGGATTTTCTATATTTTGTATTTTCGACATTGTAGAACAATACTAAAGGTATCAAAACTATGAAATAACATATGGAACATATAGGGAATTGTGTGGTAAACAAAAAAAGCATAAAAAAATATATGTTTTATATTTTAGATTCTTCAAAGTATCCAGCGTTTACCTTGATGACACTTTGCACACTACTGGCGTTATCTTAACCAGCTTTATGAGGTAGTCACCTGGAATGCTTTTCAATTAACAGGTGCCTCGTCAAAAGTTAATTAGTGCAATTTCTTGTCTTCTTAATGTGTTTGAGATCAAACAGTAAACAGTAAATAATAAAAATACAGTAAATAGCCCTATTCCACACCTGTAGTAATCCATATTATATCAAGAACTGCTCAACTAAGTAAAGAGAAATGACATCCATCATTACTTTAAGACATGAAATGACTTTTAATTAATAAAAATAAAGAAAAAACACTGAATTAGAAGGTGTCCAAACTTTTGATTGGTACGGTATATCAGTTTAAAAGTTACAAGCCTTAATGTGATATGCTGTAAATATGTGACCCCTCACCGAATCCAGGGACACATGTCGGCTGAAACGAATCCGAGATAATCGCAAAAGAAGCATTTTTTTTCAAAATTTGTGATTTTTGTTTTTTTCCATCATGTGCAAGTTGAGACCTTGAAGAATGCAATCAGTATTTCAGATAATAGATTGTTTTGTTGGAAAAGCATACATTTTTTGTTGCAAATTGTCTCGTTTTTGTCAGGACTGTAGCCTGCTGGGGGGTGTGGGTAAATTACCATATGGGCCATTCACATGATGATTTAAGTCTTTTGGGGTTTTTTTTCCGCGAATCAGCTGTATGATCCAAGCTGAGCGCATGGCTACTTAACTGCATATAGGTGTGTGATTTCACTATGGAATGAGTTACTAAACAGAGCGCAGAGGAGCTGACACACCGCGAAGCAAACAGACACACGGTATTTACATCGGAGATAACCATTTCTAGCAAAAAAAACCCCGCAACCTCGTTTTCCAGATTGAATGGAATACTTGAATGATCGGATGATACACGGACCGTTCTAGGACTACTTTCCATCGGAGGCATTGGTGTGTGCAAGGTGCCGTTTCTCTTTCTGATGGGGTAAGTTTATTAATCTAAGGCTGTGTGGTTATTTTTGCATGTAACGGAGAGTGTTGTGGTTTGGTTAAGCCTAGGTCACAACCGGACGTACGATTTTTTGGCCGTGTGATTTTTGGCGTTTCCCAAAGTGCTGCAGTTTTTTTTTGTTCATGGAGAAAGACGTGCGTTTGTCTTGCAACCTGAAAAAAACGTAAGCGCCCGTAGAGTTTGTTTGACATGACAAAGAACCTCTGCGGCCGGTCTGCGGCCGGTCTGCGGCTCGAAAATCAGCACATCACACGCGCGCTCTCGTGCTTTTCACATGCATGCTCTCGTGCGTTTCACGCGCGCTCTCCGTGAGTTTCTTGCGTTTTTTGCGTGTAGACCGGCCGTAGGAGCACGGTACGGCCGGTTGTGACCAAGGCTTTACATGAAACTAGTGTTGTGTTAGTTGTGTCATCATCGTGCTATCTTTCTTTCTTACGGTGTGAGTAATTTTTCAACCACAAAACGTTAAAGTATACTTTAGGACTTATTTTTGTACTTCATAATTGTTTTGGGCATACTTTGCATGGAAGGAAAATTGACGTGGTGATCTTTGTTTACATGAAAGTAGTATCATGCTAGCTAGTAGGGGTAGAGCTTTCCTTAATGTCATGCAAATGAGCACCATTATGTGCCCGCCCTGCACCCAGAGTAGCTGAGATGGAAAACTTTGAGGACGATTTTCTCCCTTTTCTGTTTTAAGAAGTATACACTTTCAAAAGGCCACACATTCTTCACATATTGTCAGATCTCCACATGGAAGGCATCATTGGAAAGCTTAGAAACTGTACTTTCTGAATCTGTCAATAACTCAAAATGCCCCCGGGCAGACATTTGTCCCTGGATTCTGTGATCTGCCACATATAATCAATTAACCTGGAATATCTCTCTCTCTCTCTCTATCTCTCTCTGCCCATTATTCTTGACATTTGTTTTTATATCACAGGGTACACCTACATTATTTGCTTTAACATTCAATAATCATGTAAATTTGGATTTTTTATTTTTTATTTTTTGTAAATTAATGGTAAAGTAGAGCTGCATTTCCTTTTTTTCTCTTGAAAATATAAAAAAGAACGTTGGACTTTGGTTCATTTCAGCCACACATTTGAACTAAAGCAATTTTTAAAAGCACTTACTCCTACAATCTTTGGAGACCTGCAAGGATGGTGGTGTGCAAATAACTCTGCTGAATGGCTGCCACAAATAAAATGACAGAAAAAGAAAAAAAAACAGTTTTGTCCACTCACGGTAGCCCTGCCTTCATGAAATCTGAATCCAACTTCAGGCAGTTGACGTTGATCATTGAGCAAGAACAACATCAGGAACATCTCAGAGTATGTAAATGTGACATAACATTTCATGGAGTTAACTCCAACAGCTTTCTGTTTCCATTTAAAATAAGATTGCCGAATAAAGTGTACTGGAGGTAAAGCCAAGATATACCCTTTCAAGCTGCTCTTTTCAGCCATAAGCTTTTAGGCTTAGGATCATTAATCAGAGCATTACAGTCTTTTCCCTACACTTTATTTGCTCTTAAAACATACAGTATATGTCCAACCAGTGGAAAGCAATGTGATGGCTGGTGCATTTGCTGCACAATCATTTACTGTCGCACCATGGGACAAAACTAGCACCACACAACAGGGAGAAATTAAAGGGCAGGCACCCCTCTCACACTGGCAATCATAACAAAAGGCCCTGCACAGCTTTGCAAACCCTGTAGCCTGAGCATCTGTCTGTCTCCTGGCTGCAAATGTAGACGTTACAACTAAACTACAGTTCCAATTCACCTGCCTGTTTGATGCCCTGCTCTCACACATGACAACACATTGATTTTACTTCTGCCGTCAAGCCGACGTGCGCGTGAAGAAATCCATTAGGCCGACACTTCTTGTTTCCATTGACTGACAGGGTGACAGGCCGGTGCTTTCCACCCTCGTACATTTGACAGACAGCTTGGCACTTAAACAAGCCGGCAAGTTGCTATAATAGTTTAAAACACTTTCAATTACCCGAGTCAAACAAATTCAGCTGGCCAGGCGCTTAGGTGCATCTCTGCTGGCTCATGGCTGCTTAGAGTCAGCCTGTGCTGCGAAGAAAAAGCTCTTCTTGTTATTTACCTACACGCTCTCAGAGCATATACCCATAGACATAGGCTGCAAGTGCATACACAAAATACCCACGTTTAATTATGCATATTAAATCCCTTTCTTTAAGTACATTTGCATAACTTTTATGCCACTGTTTCAATTCTACAACTCAGTATGTCCTATCTGAGGCTTTTCGATTCAGCTTTATTTGTAGACTGCATGAGCTTCATGGAAATCCAGGGTCAAGATCTACAACCCCAATTCCAAAAAAGTTTTACGCTGTGAAAAACATAAATAATAAAAACAGAATGTAGTGATTTGCAAATCATGGAAACCCAAGATTTCATTGAAAATAGTGCAAAGACAAGATATCAAATGTTGAAACTGAGAAATTTTATTGGGGTTGTTTTTTGTTTTGTTTTGTTTTTGAAAAAAAAAACACATGCTCATTTTGAATTTAGTGCCAGCAACAATTTTCAAAAAAATTTGGGACAGGGGCAACTAGGAAAAGAGTCCAGGTGCTAAACTGGCCTGCCTGCAGTCCAAGCCTGTCTCCAGAAACATTCGATGCATTATGCAAGGCAAAATACAACAAAGGAGACCCTGAACTGTTGAGCAACTGAAATTGTATATCAGGCAAGAATGGGACAACATTTCTCTTTCAAAACTACAGAAATTGGTCTGCTCAGTTCCCAGACATCTACAGAGTGTTGTTAAAAGTAGAGATGATGCAACACAGTGGTAAACATGTCATCTCAGTTTCAACATTTAATATGTTGTCTTTGTACTATCTTCATTGAAATATAGGATTTCTATGATTTGCATATCATCACATTCTATTTTTATTTATATTTTACACTGAATCCTAACTTTTTTTTTTTTAATTTGGTTATAGATCCCTGATCAGAAAACTGAATTGAATGTTTTTATTTGTTTAGTGCTTTTAAGAACACTGTCAGAAAGCAGCTGATCAAACCAGAGGTGACAATGACAAGGAAAAACTCCTTGATCTTTCGATTACGTTCATTATGTCTTATATTAAATATAGTTAGTTTTTTTTTTTTTTTCTTTTTTATCAGACATCTAATTTTTGGGTTTGTTTACCTGACATGTTTCGACGTACAACTTCCGTCTTCCTCAGAGTGTCACCGGATGTTAATTGGTGACGCATCTTTTATCAGCTGCTGTTTCTGAAGGCGTGGCCTTCCTGTCTGGTTTGACAGGTTGGTCACGCCTTATACTGTCAAAACATTAACAGTATACCACAACATTAACACACCTGTCAAACCACACACAACACTCCGTCAGATCCTGGTTCATCCCAAAGACAGAATACATCCGGACAACAGATGCAACACCATATATGAGATTCCATGTAAATTATGCAATAAAACTTATATTGGGGAGACAGGAAGGAGTTTCAACACAAGAAAATATGAACATAAGAAAGAGTGCGAAAAGGAGACAGCTACAAGACAAACCCGAACAATAAAAGAAAAGGCACAACAGGAAAATTATAAGTCAGCTATAACAGATCACTGTAAAAGGGAAAATCACATTATGGACTGGGGGAATGCCAGAGTCATCCGCACAGAATATAACAAACATCAGCGCTGGATGAGGGAGGCCATAGAGATCCGTAAGCGAAGCCCGAGGACCATCAACCGGGATGAGGGAGCATACATGCTCTCCCATACCTGGAGTGACATCTTGCAGGGGACGAACAGACAGTATAAGGCGTGACCGACCTGTCAAACCAGACAGGAAGGCCACGCCTTCAGAAACAGCAGCTGATAAAAGATGCGTCACCAATTAACATCCGGTGACACTCTGAGGAAGACGGAAGTTGTACGTCGAAACATGTCAGGTAAACAAACCCAAAAATTAGATGTCTGATAAAAAAGAAAAAAAAAACTAACTAAAAACTCCTTGAGACTACATAAGGAAGAAACCTTGAAACAAGACTCAAAGTGTCACTGGATAGTACGATTATAAATCATTCCAGTACACAGGTGAAGAAGAGTATAGACTGACAGTAGTAAGTAGGATGTTCAGGATGAGCAGAGTCCTGGGATGAGCACAGGACAGTCGTTATGATTACAGCAGCAGTTCTTATGTACAGTATCCAGGTGATATTATCCACAAGGTTGGCAGAACAGTGCCAAAAGACAATCACATCGTCTTCTAAGCAACACTAGATACGGTATTTCACATGGTGTTTTTTTGCTCATGTTGCCTGTAGTCTGTCTCAACTAACCCTTTAAACTGAAACAGTTACTTCTTCCATTAGTTCCTACTGACAGCGCCATTCAAATTTCTTCACTCATTTTTAAATGTTTAGCCTAAATGCAGAGCCCATAAGCAAAGGATGCTTGTCTTTGTGTGTATGTTGATGTTTTCAGATGATCTAACATTGCCTAGATGTAAATATCAGTCCACTGAGAAAAGAATCGAGGTCAGAGACGTAAACAACTCATAACTATAAAGCATCCCCACTATGACCAGGACACATGGTACAATTTATAAATAAATAATCCCATTAACGAGACCTTTTTTTCTGATTTCTGTCATTTCATAACGAAACAAAATTGTTGAGTGTCCTTAATGGCCAAGGTCATTTCCCTGTAGAAATCACGTGGCATGTTTTAAGCATGGTTGCTGGGCTTTTCTGTGTATTTTTATCACAGGGGAATTTGGCAAAAAAACTCATCCTTGTCATTATCATTTAGCCAACAGCTAGCATACTAATAAAACCCCAGGAAGGAATAAATTACAATAAGCACTTGATTAAGAGTGTGCCTGCATCTGATGGTTTTATATTTGGAAATGAGGAAATTCATTTCATTACCAGTTGCTTTAACTAATTTTTTCTTTTTGCTTTTTTTCTACTCCTTTCACAAAAAGCCTAACACAAATAGTTATATACTTGAATTATGTTTATATACATTCAAGTACCAGGATGCTATCAAAAATATACCAAGAAAAATACAATGATTGATGTTGATGATATACCACAAAAAAATACTTTTAGGCCATTCGGAAAAAAAATTAACTTGATCCAAACATTTAAAAATGGCCATAAAAGATTCAGCACATGGAGACTGAAGCACTAAAACTCGAGTCAAAGTAAAAATGTTCACAGAGTGACTTGCAAAATCTCTTGGCATCTCAATTCCTTCATTTAAAAAAAGATGGGGGGGGGATGAGTGATGGCCCAAAGGAAATGGTGCGAGGAATATCATAGTGTGGTATGGGCCCTGATGGCCTCTGTAAATGATATGGGCTGCTCAGCGGTGGATGCTCTCTTCTCTCTTCTGCCATCCCTGATGTAATGACCCATCCATGCTAATGCCTCCTCAGGGCAGTCGAATCCACTCCACCCCCACCTGCCCCACCGTTGCCACCACCTCCGGAAACTGCCGTACACACTCCATTACCTTAAACAGGTAGAATACACAGTCTGCACCCAATACTCCTATACAACCGCGTCTGCATGTCTGGGTTATACAACATTTCACTCGATACATTAAACCAATATTAGTGGACAAACATTTACTGATGGGTAATTTTGCTGAGTTTCTCGAGTTTTCAAAAATATATATATTTATATAGATTTCATTCCCTTCCTTTATTCCTTCATGGTTTTTCATCACTTCCTTTTTTATTCTGTTGAACTGTTTCAGGTTTATGTAGTTTCTAAAACATTTGTTCTTTTTGATGTTTTTCTATCAGTTTTTTGTTTGTTTTTGTTTGTTTGTTTTGGCTGTTTTTTGGATTTGCTTCATTTGTTTTCATTTGATTGATTTGACTAGTGCTAAATAATGCATAAATATTGAACTTTTTCCAAGAAAGTGTCTGTTTTTAGTTGTATGCTTGTTTTTTGACTGGTTTTGTTTTGGTACTCAAAGTTTTGTTTTGTTTGTTTTGGCAATCAAAGTGTTTGTTTTTATTTGTATGCCTGTTTTTTGGACAGGCGCTATATTTTGTTTTGTTCTCAAATCTTTGTTTGTTTTGGTGCTTGAAGTGTTTGTTTTTATTTGTATACCTGTTTTTTGACAGGTGCCCTGTTTTTTTGTTTGTTTGTTTTGGTGCTCAAAGTATTTGTTTTTATTTGTATGCTTGTTTTTTGACAGGTGCTCAGTTTTGTTTTGTTTTGTGTGTTTTGGTGCTCAAAGTTTTGTTTTGTTTGTTTTGGTGCTCAAAGTGTTTGGTTTATTTGTATCCTTGGTTTTGACAGGTTTTGTTTTGTTTTGCTGTGCAAAGTTTTGTTTTGTTTGTTTTGGCACTCAAAGTGTTTGTTTTTATTTGTATACTTGGTTTTTTGACAGGTGCTTTGTTTTGTTTTGTTTGTCTTGGTGATCAAAGTTTTGTTTGTTTGTTTTGGTGCTCAAATATTTGTTTTTATTTGTATGCTTGTTTTTTGACAGGTGCTCAGTTTTGTTTTGTTTTCTTTTGTGTTTTTTGGTGCTCAAAGTTTTGTTTTGTTTGTTTTGGCACTCAAAGTCTTTGTTTTTATTTGTATGGCTGTTTTCTGACAGATGCTCTGTTTTGTTTTGCTTGTTTGTTTTGGTGCTCAGTGTTTTGTTTTGGTTGTTTTGGTGCTCAAAGTGTTCATTTTTATTTGTATGCTTGTTTTTTGATAGGTGCTATATTTTGTTTTGTACTCAAATCTTTGTTTTGGTGCTTGAAGTGTTTGTTTTTATTTGTATACCTGTGTTTTGACAGGTGCTCTGTTTTTGTTTTGGTTTGTTTGTTTTTATTTGTATGCTTGTTTTTTGACAAGTGCTTGGTTTTGTTTGGTTTGGTTTGGTGCTCAAAGTTTTGTTTTGTTTGTTTTTGTGCTCAAATCTTTGTTTTTGTGCTCAAAGTGTTTGTTTTTATTTGTATCCTTGTTTTTGACAGGTTTTGTTTTGTTTTGGTGTGCAAAGTTTTGTTTTGTTTGTTTTGGCACTCAAAGTTTATTTTTATTTGTATTCTTGGTTTTTTGACAGATGCTCTGTTTTGTTTTGTTTGTCATGGTGCTCAAAGTTTTGTTTTGTTTGTTTTGGTGCTCATATCTTTGTTTTGGTGCTCAAAGTGTTTATTTTTATTTGTATGCTTGTTTTTTGACAGATGCTCTATTTTGTTTTGTTTTGTTTGTTTTGGTGCTCAAAGTTTTGTTTTGTTTGTTTTGGTGCTCAAATCTTTGTTTTGGTGCTCAAACTGTTTGTTTTTATTTGTTTGCTTGGTTTTTGACCGGTGCTCAGTTTTGTTTTGTTTTGTTTTGTTTTGTTTTGTTTTGTTTTGTTTTGGTGCTCAAAGTTTTTCATTTGTATTTGTATGTTTGTTTTTTGACAGGTGCTCTGTTTTGTTTTGTTTGTTTTGGTTCTCAATGTTTTGTTTTTATTTGTATGCTTGTTTTTTGACAGGTGCTCTGTTTGGTTTTGTTTGGTTTGGCATTGGAATACTTACTCTTAATGCAAAATATTCAGCTTTGTGCTACAAAGTTACGTCAAAGTCACATTGTACCCAATGGCATAAATACCATTTAAATACAAATAATATGTGTGTGAAAATACTAGATAAACAAATTCATCCCAAAACTTTTAATCCTGTTCCACCCACTGCATCTCAAAGAACTGCTACTTATCGCACGTGGGGGTGGGTGAGGCTCTGCATGTGCATTTATTTTTTGTTGTTGTTGCTGTTGTTATTGCTGTTTGCTTGCCATTATATCAGGTCTCACCATGAGCACCGAGGGCCTTCATCAATAATAATCAGCTTCTTTCCCCAGGAACATTAGACACCAATTATCAAAACTGTGAAGTCACACACTCCTCCGTCCTTGATGTTTCATGAGCAAGAAGAGCGATGAATAGATGTTGGGTGGGGAGAACGAGGAAGAGGACCACAGGTCACGAAAAAAATTGGAGTAGGAATATCTTCCAGAGATTCTTTTTCTCGCACAGCCGGCCCCGACACTGCTTCCACTGCGGAACACGGAATAACACTACACAGACGTCTAATCATCCAATTATATTATTGTTAACTCCCTTTGAATTTTTTGGGGCAGGAAGTATAGTGACATTTAATAATGGAGAAATTGAACAGATACTCACACACACACACACACACACACACACACACTGGGAATGAAGTGGTGTAACACACTATGTAAGAAAAAAAGTCTCTTCTGAAATATAATAACAATAATAATAATAATA
Source organism: Neoarius graeffei (assembly GCF_027579695.1). Taxonomy (NCBI): domain Eukaryota; kingdom Metazoa; phylum Chordata; class Actinopteri; order Siluriformes; family Ariidae; genus Neoarius; species Neoarius graeffei. The sequence goes on along the minus strand of NC_083584.1, from coordinate 23,227,239 downwards.
ATAATAATAATAATAATAATAATAATAATAATTGAGCATAGTTCAAAATAGAAGAAATTAAGGCGATTTTTTTGTATCTCATTATGTAAAAAATAGCAAAAAATAGTCTATGTAGGTTAAGACTCTAAGGAGTAACAGATGATCAACACAGCATCTCTGATTTAAATTACTACAATGATTTCTCTCCGAAACAATTATTTCCTCAGTATAAAGATGCTGAAAATAGAAGGAAAGAAAAAACCAGACAGTTCCTAATGAGAATTGGCCTCTGCATTGATAATCAGTGGTAACACGGTCCTCCTGCACAAGGTTACACCATTAATACATGTGTGTTAAAGCGAGCATCCTGGGCGAATGCAGTGACAGACAGTGTCTCTCATTCCCTGTGCACTCAATAGCCGCAGGCGCCACGCGGTGTAAAGTGACTCTCTCACTACGAGGCCCCGTGTGTCCCATTCTGCAAGGCCATTGATTTTCCTGATGAGGATCTGCTTTGCGTTTAACCCGACCATGTCACCTTGGTTTAGAGCATGGCCCCGCGCCACTCGGCCCATCGATCCCTCTTTTCTGAGCGCCTGAGATGCTACTTTCGCTAACCGGTGTTTTGTTCGCTTGGGCTGTTAGCTGGAACGAGGTGTGAGCTGGAATTTGATAGTTGATGCCCTGAAGTGCAAAAGTTTGCACACCCATGGTTTTGGAGTTGACAGCTTATCAATGAGTAAAAATAATTGTAGGTTTATCCTTCATTCCAAACCTAAACAAAAAGAATATGAATAACTGAGGACATTAATGTGACACAGATGATATGAAAAGCACTTTATAAAGGCAAAGCATGATTTAAAAATATTTATATCACATTACGGAAGGGAGATGGAAACTTTTGAGCTGGTATCCTTTTTGCTTGATTCACTATTAACACAGCACTGTTGAATGCTCGCTTCTGATTGGTCAGAAGGTGTTGATTAATTTTCTACAACAGAACAGCTTGGACAATAGTTCACACTGCACAAATCAATCAAATCAAAGTCCTTCTCATGCCACTTACAGTACCTGGTATTCCTAGGCAGTCTCCCACTCAAGTACTAACCAGGCCCAACCTGTATGGTGGCGCATCGGGCGGCGTCGATCTCCATTTCCATAGCCCTCGGCCTCTTGCCTATTACATAGCTAGGGTTACAGTGGGGGGCTAGTCCTCTGGTAACCACGAGAGTTTGACTCCCCATGCACATCTGTATTGCAGCGTGCCTTGCCAGATGATAGTATGTACCATTTTTATGATGGTCTTTGGTATGACCCGACCATGAATAGAACTCACGATCTTCCAATCGAGAGGCGGACACGCTACCACTAGGCCACTAGTCGGTGCAGTTCACACTGCACGGTCCTTCATTATTTTCGTTTTATTCCCCAATTAACGCATACTACTCATGATATAAAAGGAAAGCTAGCGAAACCTAGTTCATTAACGTCATGTTGCTGTGAATTGAATTTCTTTCACGTCCGAAGCAAACTTTTTCTGGTGTGTGAAATTTATTTCTAGTTACAAATTTACTTACATTTATTCAATATGTTTCTGCGATTTCGACTTAAGCTGAGTGAGACACGTTAACAAACCAAAATCTGATTAACCACGATGACATCTAACATTAAATCATCAGACTTGCGGTATTACAGGATCAAGAGTCAGGATTAGGAAAGGAAATTAAATATAGTTCATGAACTCGAGTGGAATTTTATTTTTTAAATGTATTACATATTCAGTGGGGCGGCACGGTGGTGTAGTGGTTAGCGCTGTCACCTCACAGCAAGAAGGTCCGGGTTCGAGCCCCGTGGCCGGCGAGGGCCTTTCTGTGTGGAGTTTGCATGTTCTCCCCGTGTCAGCGTGGGTTTCCTCCGGGTGCTCCGGTTTCCCCCACAGTCCAAAGACATGCAGGTTAGGTTACCTGGTGACTCTAAATTGACTGTGAGTGTGAATGGTTGTCTGTGTCTCTGTGTCAGCCCTGTGATGACCTGGCGACTTGTCCAGGGTGTACCCCGCCTTTCGCCCGTAGTCAGCTGGGATAGGCTTCAGCTTGCCTGCGACCCTGTAGAACAGGATAAAGCGGCTAGAGATAATGAGATGAGATGAGACACATTCAGTGAGTAAACTGGAGTTTGAGATGAGTTGTCATCCTGACATTTATCTCATCCAGAGTAAGAGATAAAGCCGCTGATTTCTGAACGGAGTTTGAAAAACTGCCCCCTCTGCTGCATGCTGTCTGTAAAACAGGCACGAATAAAATGTGCTTTAAAAACACAGCTTCCTTTGAAAGATATATCTTTCAAAATGAATCATTTAGAAAACAATGCTCTTAATTTGGGAGTTGGTTTATGGAGAATAATTACAGCAAGGTCGGCCATTTTACTGAAAGTCACTTGATCGCTTTTTTTGTTGTTGGTTGTGAGAGCGAATTATAAATTCCTTCCCCAAATCCATCCTTCTTTTAAGCTTAAGATGGACCAGAAAGGATAATTACACTTTAATTATTCGTCTTACTCGGAGGCATTTTCTAGGTCAATGTATGAACAAACTTTGTTCTGCAGCACCTAGGTGAAGCACTCAGACTTAATAATTAATTTAAAATAAATAAATAAATAAATAAATAAATAAATATATGGATATGTGTGTTAGTCATTTTGAGGCAAGATTGCATCAGGAAACTGACAAATTAAAAAAAAATTGATCAGTTAATTCCACACCATCTCTCACACTACCTTTGCCATTCTTTACAACCCCAGCCATACCACTTAAATACTACCATATGCAAATTGTGTGCATGCAATTTGCATATTTAAGTATTTAACTCTGCATATTTATTGAATTTAGAAGCCTGGCTGATCATTGATTTATCCGCCCCTGGCAATCATATTTCCATATTTGTACGATTTTAATGACGGTGATAATTCAAGGATACGCTGCGTGTAGTTTTTGAACGATATGTTTAATTATGTCTTCAAAGCATCATGGCTGTGCGATGGCGATGGATCATGGAGGAGGAAAGACATGGTGTGGTGTGTGTATGGAGCAAAAAGAGGCAACAGACCACACCAAGACGAATAAAATGTATAACCAAAGCTGCAAAATGATAACACGGAGAGAACTGAGACAGAAAGGATGAGAAAGGGAGAGAGAAAGCTAGCAAGGCCGGTAACCTTTGCACATAAACATGTGATTAAATCTGACACTCCTTCACGACAAATTCAATCACAGTTTGAGAGGGATGCTGCTCAAGATGCAGAACCTGGCTCTCTCTGCTCTAACAGGCAAACTTTCGCTGCCACATCGCTTTATCCGGGGTGTCACTATTCATGGGTTCCCCGACGGGAGGAGAGGTTAACACACACACACACACACACACACGGAGGAATCAGAATTGCACAGGTAACAAATATAGGAATGTATGAAGCTTTATTCATTTCCAGCCAAGTCACACAACACACTCTTGATGAGTTTTATTTTTAATCACGTTTCAATAATCTTCAGAAGCTTTGACTAATAGTTTCAATTCAATTTGGGTTTGTTTGTTTTTTCCAGAATTTTACTCACAATCTAAATATCAAACGACATGTCATATCAAAAATCAAAGAATATCAAGGTTGGTTTTTTTTCACTTCGACGCATTCCAAATATTTGGCAGCTGACAGTCACTGATAGACTGCGTCATAAAAATGCAATTAAATGCATGCAAATCTGTTGCAACGTATGCATTATTCATAACGTCTACACAAAATGTCATCTTATTGGCTCTCATTAGGCTGATTAATTTTAATAACCCACTACAGTGGGTGGGACGCAATTCAGGCGTCGTATTTAACAGGTTGAAAAAAGGTGGACTTTATTTATTTATTATTTATTTGTGTGATGCTACAGTATAGCAGTATAGTAGAGCATTTGCTGCAAATTATTACTAAGGTCTTATTAAAAGCGAACGTGAAATAGTAGACAGTTGATTTTATATATATATATATATATATATATATATATATATATATATATGTGTGTGTGTGTGTGTGTGTGTGTGTGTGTGAGAGAGAGAGAGAGAGAGAGAGAATCAATTCACACAGATATACGTATATACACTGTGTAATATAAGACATTTCTGTAATTTCCTGTAGAAATAGTATTTTGACAATAGATACAATTTTTTTTCAAATAATAATAATATATATTTTTTTAAATCTTGAGGTTTTTTTTTTTTTTTTGCCAGCTCTGTAGATGGACAGTGTTTCCACGCCTCCTGCATCAGTCAGGTTATCAGTGCTAACATTTACTTGCTCCTATTCATCCCCAATACACCCTGATTTGAATAGGCCCTTGTGTGCCTCTTATCAGATCGAGCGAGAGAGAGAGAGAGAGAGAGAGAGAGAGAGAGAGAGAGAGAGAGGGGTTGTCCACACAACTACCTTTCTGCCTACTCATGCTAAAAAGTGAAGTGCTCAAGTAATAGACATGGTTTGGGGGGGGGGGGTTGGATAACACGGTGCATTTATTATTATTATTATTATTATTATTATTATTATTATTATTATTATTTACTAGAGCTATGAAACACCTCTTTTTTTACAAAATTCAGTCATAAAAATCTGCTTCTCATTATACTACTTATTTCATTTGTAGCAAAGTACATCAACTGCAGGTTAGATTGTTTATCGTATTTATAAATTGAATTGTAAAAAAAAGTAAATGTAATAATTGATTAATAAATTGTAACAATTTGATGATAATATGTTAAATGACAAGCCATATAATAAAACAAATAATAAGCAAATAATAATTTTAACGTGTGAAATGTTTGTACAGCATATGGACATATTGTATTTTTTAAATGCAATTAAAATAAATGACTGGATTTTTAAAAAATTAAAATAAAATAAAAGCTCACATAGAAAGATAAGGACTTAATACTCACCGTGAGGCTACACTTCCTCAAAATCTCTTAAATAATCCGGGGAACAAATACACACACACACACACACACGTGTGTGTGTGTGTGTGTGTGTGTGTGTGTGATTTATATATATATATATATATATATATATATATATATATATATATATATATATATATATATATATATATAAAGAGGAAGAGGAATAGCTGTAATGCAGCATACACAGTAATAGAAGTCTGAGGTGTGTGTTGTGGGGAGAAAGAAGGTGAGACAGGGTGGCATTCACACGAAGCAGGAGGCTCTAACAAAGAATTACAGCTTTCTGCATGAATGTTCATTATAGTATTAGAATATTACACACTTCTCTTCTCCACATTACTTAATGCCTGCTGTGTGGCGAGATTTCTGACCAGTACGTCACATACCTATTCTCGCGTGACCTCTTTAGTTCGAATCGGCGATGCAGAATTTCAAGCACTACATCCCTGGATTTATATCTAATCAAATTAATAAATGAATACAGACTCACCATTGAGGAAAGAGAGAAACAAAGACAGAGAGAGAGATAGAGAGAGCGTACCTACTCCCTCATTATTATCAGTGCTTGTTAATTTCAGAAGTCTTGCTCTGTAAGCGCAGGTCCTCTCTTCATTAAGGAGAAGCTGTAGGATAGTTCACACTACATGGGCTTTCGTCCTTGCAGTAATTGCCCTCTCGGCTCTCTCTCTCTCTCTCTCTCTCTCTCTCTCTCTCTCTCTCTCTGTCTCTCTCACACATTCTCTCTACCAAGGAAATCACCAGAGAGCTGGTCACTGTTCCACTGGGCCTTTACCGCAGCTTCTCCTAACCCAGGTAGATCAACAGCATGCAATACTTAAATACTGAAATAATCACTTTTTCTCTGCAGTGACCTTTACACAATTACTCATTGATACAATGGAAGTTAATTATAAGCTTTTTTTCATCGTGTGGACTCACACTGGTAAAGCCAACATTGAAAGTTTTCACTTTTACACACACTGAAAGAAAATATCCCACAATTCAAAACATCTCGCGAATCCACAGAGAACATCAAAAAGCAAGCTGACGCCATCTACTGACCAAGAGCCACCACACACATCCTCCTCCGAGTCAACTCAACTCAAACCCCCAACATCTCTAAGGGCAGGTTGCCTTAATTGGGAAATAATTGCTTTTTTTTTTTTTAAAGGACATTTTCATCTCATTGCTTTATCATTTATTTCAGCTTCCCTTTCCGGCATGACACAAAGAGAGTCGAGGGGGTGAAGGACTTCAGTTAGTCGATATTCTTGAAAGATGTTCTTCGTTTTTGTGGTTTGTGCAAAGAACTTAAATTCATGTAAATAACGAATCTCAATTAGGAGCCCAAAAAAAAAAAAAAAAAAGGAGGAGAGACAGGCCTTAGCCAATTATCTCAGGCTGCTGAGTCTCTTGGGTTGCTGTGGCGGTGAGCTGAAGGCTGGTTCCTCGCCTTTTGAAGGCACAATAAGCAGAAAGCCCTGAAGTCATTACCAGGATGCTCTCCGTTTTCCTCCCAAGCCGTCCACGCAAAACCACGTTAAATGTGCAGACTAGCGTAAGGAAATGGCTGCTCTGGGAAACGCCCCAATTAAAACTGCATGGGTTTCTCACAGCTAGTGTTTCTTAATGTTGTGGTTTTTGATCGTGTAATAGGATCAGTCAAATAATTAAGCATTAAATCTATGGTAGTATTTATTATTATTCGATGACAAGCATCCAAACTAGGGGTGGACAATATGACAAAAATATCATATCATATCATATCATATCATATCATATCATATCATTTTATATATATATATATATATATATATATATATATATATATATATATATATATATATATTGCCTGCAACCCTGTAGAACAGCATAAAGCAGCTAGAGATAATGAGATTATATATATATACACACTAAATTTCCAGCAAAACAAAAAGCTTTTTTGAAAAAAAAAGTTTCTGACACTTATTTAATGCCTATTAAAATAAATTAGTACTGAAAAGGAGAAAAAAATAAACCTTTCACAACAGAATATATTAAGACCAGGCTGTTTCTAGATAGATAGATAGATAGATAGATAGATAGATAGATAGATAGATAGATAGATAGATAGATAGATAGATAGATAGATAGATAGATAGATAGATAGATAGATAGATAGATAGATAGATAGATAGATAGATATGTGTGATATCTCTAAAAACTAAGATAATTTATCACAATATCAATATTATTATTACTGTCCTGCCCCTTGTTGCTGGGGTGGTACCATTAAGGGTACATATTGTGTACCTATTCTGGAGAAGGTGTATGGGGTGTATTTTTTTTCAGCTTTTAATGCTTTAAAGGTACATCAGTGATCCTTAGGGTCCAATTATGTACCTTTAATTATTTTTAAAGGTCCACTATATTTATGTTTTCAGGTATAAAGGTGGTCCCATGTAAAAGGCTGGTCCCTTTATTTCTCAGAGTGTACTTCTTTTTCTGAAGATCATCACATATTTACAAAGCGAATGCTTTCGATCAGTGTATGCATTAACCTTCTCCTTCTTCACAGCACCGGAGAGTGTGGAAGTGTGGAAGGCATGTACGTGTGAGATTGCAGTCCAGAGACGACATTGTGTCTACCTGACCCAGTGGGTGTTACAGGGTAGAGGACGACATCAATAAGCAGCGATTAGAGTGAGCAATCACACGGGATTGTGATCTTCTTCAGCCTTCTCAGCCTTTGTGTGTGCATTTTCCTAGTTTCAATTATCTACAAAAGAGAAAGCTCGAGGAATTCAGAAAAGCAGCCTATCTGATCTGTATTCCTATCTATCTGTATTTTCGCAGCACACAAAGCGGAGTGACACTTTCTTTGTTACTGCCACTTTTACAGGAAAGAGTTCCAGCTGTGAGGATTCGTACCTGTAACATTCTGGCTGCTTTTCACTCTTGAACAAGAGGTAGCACAATCAGTTGGTGGAAAAAAAAAATCAGGTACAAACACTTATGCTCTGCTTTTCTTTTTTTTTGTCTCAAGTCATCATCTAAGAAATACTTTACTATCACGTTACTATATACTGTGTTTATGAAATCCTCTAGTGCATTATAATCAAAATATAATTATAGATATAATTTTTAGGCACGTGTAAAGAAATGCTATAGATCAAAAATGGCTTAAAATAATGAAATTAAATGTTTCAATATTTTAAAAAAATACTATAAACAGTAACCAGTAAGCTATAATGAATGAAATAAAGTCAGTATTTGGTGTGAGATGACCCTTTGCATAAAAAAAAATAGTAGTCTCAGGTAAATTTGGTGCAGTTTGATAAGGAAATGAGCTGTAAGTTTTACTGAGCATGTTGCAGAACCAGCCACAGTTCTTCTGGACACTTTGTCACACTTGCTTCTTCATTTTGCACCAAAACCCGGTAGCCTTCATTATGTTTTCTTTTTTAATCTTAGATACAAACGTTTGTTCCTGGGGGGGGTTCCTGTAACATTTAATTTTGTGCCAGAAAACAAACATTTGGAACTCTAAAATGTTTTCGTCCTGACTCGATAATGTAGAAGTCATAAAATAGAAATCTATAACAAAGTTTGTATGGAAAAAATAAAATAAAATAAAATAGGCTGCCAAAGACTTTGCCAGTATCCCACATTACCAGACACTTTCACCTCACACTTTTAATAACTCAGACATTATTGATTGCCATTAAGACAAAATGTAGACCTCAGCAGTAATCATGCACTGTAAGCCCACACCTGTAATTCATCTCTTCACCCCGCTCAATGAGAACATCCCAGTGTGGACAGAGCGCTGAATGGAAATCACCAGTGCTTTGTTTTGGTGTTTATTTGTTCAGGAGTGCATCTTTAAGCCAGCGGGACTCCAGTTCATGGCAGCAGGTGTGCTCTTAATTGTGGCCTTTTGTGATTAGATAACTGCGGAAGCTAAAATGGTGAGAAGAATTAATAAACACTTAGTCACACACCCCACTTGCAAGCTGATACTACTCAAAACAGCACACCTTACCCAGGAAGACTAAAAGATCCCTATTTGGCAGATGTTAAGGAAGCTGGGTTTTTATGTACAAACCCTGAACACAGGAAATAACCTCTGATAGAAACAGATTCTGCTGTCAGGACCAGAGAAGAGAATATTTTGAAGGATATTGGTATGCATCCAGCATTTACAGTGCATTATAAACACAATTATTATGCATTATGTAGCATACATTACACCTTGTTACACTGGGATAAGTCTGTGGGTGGCACGGTGGTGTAGTGGTTCGCACTGTCGCCTCACAGCAGGAAGGTTCTGGGTTTGAGCCCAGTGGCTGACGGAGGCCTTTCTTTGTGGAGTTTGCATGTTCTCCCCATGTCTGTGTGGGTTTCCTCTGGGTGCCCCGGTTTCCCCCACAGTCCAAAGACATGCAGGTTAGGTTAGGTTAACATGGGATGGCCTTGGGCTGAAATGCCCATGAGTGGCGGCATGCATGTACGCGGCGGCTTTGCTCTCCTATGATGATGAACTAAATTTCATTGTACATTTGTGCAGTGACAATAAAGGCATTCTATTCTATTCTATTCTATAAATGCACTTTATACAGCATTAGTATATGACTTCATGATGATGTGTTGCACTTTAACACAGATTTGTCTGCGAATCTCAATAATAATAATAAAAATGCTTCCCAAGGTGTTATGTATTGAAATGACATTGTATTCCCATTTAAAAATAACTCTTGACAGAAGACTATATTATGCAGCAGATATTTTTAGGTTTTCAACTGAATTGAAAACAAGCTGTAACGCATTTTATTCTATCCACATTCACTGGATATGAGCAACCACGTGCTCTGATTGGCTACTCTCCTACTAGGATATCAGCTCATATACCATGAGTAGAGAAAAACAAAATGGTGGCGCGTGTTACTCAACCAACAGAGGACAATATAAAAGCCCTACTCAAAAACAAAACCCCCAAAAAATAAAAATAAAAAAGCAACAAAATATGAAATAAAAGTATTTGATAGTAAGAACATATCTTTTTTTTACTTTTCAAGAATTATTATTATTATTATAGCATTTTTCACAAATTGCTACCGTTATTACACCAGTTTGTTTACATTCTAAGCGGAAATTATTTTGTTGGACGTTTTGTATAAAGTTTTTATTTATCGAATTTGCAAAAAAATAAAATAAAAATGCTCCTTTTCTCAAAATGCAGTGAATGTGGATAGAATAAAACAGTTATTCCACTCAATCTCATCGTACATGGCTTATAGCTGACTCGGTGCTATGTGCCTCATCAGCTATCAGCTCATGTACGACTTGATTTCGTGGAATAGCTGTTAAATATCACCTAACCTTGTTTTTTCAGTTCATATACACATCCTGTATGTATATGCTTTACAGCAAATGCTTTTTGTAAAGGTCAGTGCATGATCATAATGAATTTTGCACACTGTAAAAACACATTTCATGTAACAGTGGTTATTATGCAATATGAATTGTTAACACATTATACCAAAGAAACAGAGCCACTAAGACCAACTCTGGTTTATTCACAGGTAACTGAGTGTATGTACCTTTGCTATATAGTATAAGGGTAGTTTATTGACAGACATAACATATTATAACCTAATTATTCAACCTTGTAAGTTGTATATGTGAGCATGTAGCTATTACTCTTACTACCTATAAGTGTTTATACAGGCTTATATCAGGCATTATGTACATATTAAGTAAAGTACCAGTCATACCTTCTAATTCAATGAATTTTGTTTATTTTTATTCATTGCAATACTCTTCATGTCTTAAAGCACTGATGGATGCCATTTCTCTTTACTTAGTTGAATGGTTCTTGACATAATATGGATTACTACAGTTGTGGAATAGGGCTATTTATTTATTTAGTATTTTTATTATTTACTGTTTGAGCCCAAAAGCATTAAGAAGGCAAGAAAATCGTTCACTAATTAACTTTTGACGAGGCACCTGTTAATCCAAAATCATTCCAGGTGACTACCTCATGAAGCTGGTTAAGATAATGCCAGTAGTGTGCAAAGCGTCATCAGGCTAAACGCTGGCTATACTTTGAAGAATCTAAAATATGAAACATACTTTGCTTTTAAACACTTTTTTGTTTATGTTTCATATGTTATTTCATAGTGTTGATGTCTTCAGTATTGTTCTACAATGTAGAAAATACAAGATACAGGAAAACTTAAGAATGAGAGTAGGGGTGTGCAAACTTTTGACTGGTCATGTATATATTGGCCAATATTGTTAGAAATGCATTTGCAGTGCTGGAATTAAATGAATTATATGCTAAAATAATTCCTTTCTTTTTTTCCCTCTTGGTTGTGTAATAATCTCCATATGCTAATACGTCATGCTGAGATGTAATATGCTGTGTATGGAATTTGAGTCACATGGCAAACAATTAGGGTGTTTCAAAAAAATTGATATTATTTGAGATGTAAATATCCCAGAAACTACATAGTCGAGGCAAATGAAACTGAACAGGCTTAATATTGAGCAATATAAGATTTATTCCTCAAAATCTGAATGAGAAATTCAAAGGTATGTGGATTCCATGAACGATTTTATAAATTTTCAATATACGTGCTGCCTGAGACACACACACACACACACACACACACACACACACACACACACACACACAGACAGCCTTCCTCTTTGAACGTTTTGTGCCATGTCCCAATCTGCATTACAGTTGGTGCATTTTTAGAGAATTCGCTCATAAATGCACACTGCACAGTCTTGTTCGACTGTATTCGAGCATACTCTAACACACACAATGCCTTTTCTTTTCCAGTGAATGGCATTTCTATACCTAAAAAGATAAAAACAAAAAATATTAAACATAAAATTTTGACCTGTGTGTGTGTGTGTGTGTGTAACTATATGGATATGAGCAACTGCGTGCTCTGATTGGCTACTTTACTACTAGGATATCAGCTCATATACTGTGAGTAGAGAAAAACAAAATGGTGGAGCGTGTTGCTGGACCAACCGAGGACAAAATAAAAACTCTACTCGAAAACAAAACCCCAAAAAATACAAAAAAGTAACAAAATGTGGAATAAAAGTATTTGATAGTAAGAACATATCTTTTTTTTTACTTTTCAAAAATTATTATTATTATTATTATAGCATTTTTCACAAATTGCTACCGTTATTTCACTGGTTTGTTTACATTCTAAGCGGAAATGATTTTGTTGGACGTTTTGTATAAAGTTTTTTATTTACTGAATTTGCAAAAAATAAAAATGCTCCATTTCTCAAAATCCAGTGAATGTGAATAGAATAAAACAGTTATTACATTCAATCTCGTCGTACATTTTATATATATATATATATATATATATATATATATATATATATATATATATATATATATATATATATATATATATATATAGTAGAGAAGTCTTTTATTAGTATAGCACTCTTCCTGCGCCCAAGGACACTTTGCAAGGAAAGAAAACCCAGTGACATCAGCGAGTACAACTCCAATCCAAACCGAATGGAGTGATCATTAAAGCTGAACCCGCTTCTCAGATTAATCTTATTGCTAAATGAGGATGTATCTCCATCTCTGGCTAAGCAGGATTTTCTCACAAGCTTTATATAGCCCTTCATCTACCTTCCCTTTGCTCTCTCTCCAACTCTCTTGTACTGTCATAAACACTCTTTCCTCTTTCACCTCGCTTAATCCCTATTTCCTGTCCATTTTTCAGCTTCTCTCTCTTCCATTTGCCATTTTTCTCCTGGTTTATCCTCTCTCTCTCTCTCTCTCTCTCTCTCTCTCTCTCTCTCTCTCTCTCTCTCTTTTTCTATCTTTCCATCTTTCTCTCTCACTCTCTCTCCCCTCAGCAGCCCTTGAATTGAATGCACAAATTACATCCCTCCACCTTTCACTCCCACTAAATCTTTCCTTTTTTCCACTTTGCTGAGCCTGAATATTTTATTCCTCCCATCAAATATGCATCCCATTAATTAAGTTAAATTACTCTTGACTGCCAAATATCCTCTGCCGATGACTGTCAACACAAAATGCATGGCTTTGAACTTCTAATGACATGGCCTCACTCGCAGCTGAGTTACAGCCTTCAGAAAAGCGTCCACGGGCAAACGATCAACCCCCTTACTCTCTGCCAAGCTGCAAATTAAGTGCCGGTTTCTTTTTCCTCTGGCTTTTTTAACAAGCTCACAATGGATGACATGCATGCTCTTGACAAGCAAGAACTTCCATTTTAATTATATACCTTTTCCTCATCTTTTAATTGCTGTTGTTAATCAGTCATTAACTTCTGCCGCCCCCCTCCCGAGCACGAATCCTAAATCAACCCGCAGCACATCTCAGCTCCATAAATTCCATCGCTCCACTGCTTGTGCGCGCTCTAACGTGTAATTTCATTTATTTTTAAAACTGTCATTTTTCCAAACAGAGGTATTTGTTATTTGTTCTAAGGGGGGTTGACAGTAAGGGGATTTTAATCATAACTTGCATTAAATTATCCGTCTCCGGATCTGTCAGGGGGATAAATTCAAGACGACACTAAGACGCTGCTATTGAGTAATTGTGTTCTGTGCAACACTAATATTACCGCTGACTGATTCCAAACAATGGTGATTGAGCTATAGGGCTATTTGCTTTTCACCCTCCCTGGATAATTCCAACCTGTCCTAGAAGCCAAAGGATCTCCATACAAGTACAGATACAGCACTGACAATGGGCCTATTTGTCTCTCCTCCTCCCGAAAGGAAACAGATGTTCTGGAGAAGCTGACTAGGAGCAACATGAGCCAAAGCACTGCTTTGAACAAGCCCATAGCTTAGTGGGAGGGCTGCACTGATATGATATGACAGACAGGGATGGGGCCCGTTGACAACAAAAAGAAAAGGTCTCAGCCCGCACTGTCTCCATGATGGTTCTTTTTACAGGCTCAGAATAACCTAATACTCCACCCATACACCAATAAAAGAATGAGTCAAAAGAGAAATCTTCAATTTTGCCCACATTATGGGTTAAATCAGGATAAATATCTACCAAAGGCCACAAATATTTATAACGGTTTCTAAATTCCAAAACAAAAGCACCACAATTGAGCATCATGAGTTAACGAGTTGAGTAATTCCACGACTGAGGTGCCATTTGTGTCCCAGTGATATTACATTTCTAAATACGTTTGTAAAATAATTGTAACAGATATTTTTACAGGAATGGGTAACATATCCTTTACAACAATCTATGTGCGTGTTTCAGATAAATATGTTTTATTCAAACATTAATAAAATCTAACTAACTCCAGCATGTTTTCACATCTACTCTTGTAATCTTAAAATACTTCAAAAATGTATTATTTTTGCACAGGCTTGTAGTACTCGAGTCCAGGACTCGGACTCGAATCTGACTCGTCCACTAATTTTAAGGACTTGTGACTTGACTTGGACTTGAGCACTGATGACTCAGACTCGTGCATTAACTGCATTCGGACTCGTAAATTGGAGACAAGGACTCTGATTTTTTTTCTTTATTTTTTGTAACATGGCATAATAATTTGCATTAAATATTTATATCTATATTAATTTTTATACTAATTTTGTGAAAGAAAATACCTGTTCATACGTCATATTCAGGAACAAACTAACATTAATGGCGCTAAAATGCCTGGAGAGAACACCCCTAGGATTGTTCACTTTGCTTATACAGACTTCTCGTGCAGTGGGGAAAAATGCACTGTGATGTGTTCCATATGTAGAAGAACTATCGAGGAGACGACGGGGACAACCTCGAACTTCACTCATCATTTGGCAAGACTCCACCCAGAGAAGGGAGTGACACGCTATGTTCATTGCCCTGTTGATAGCGGGGTTTGCTTGCTGAGCGATGAACTAGCTAGTGTTAACCCTCTCTCATGTTATTTGCCTTGTTCATAGTGGGCAGGGCTTGCTGAGCAATGAACAAGCTTTTTATCTGTAGCCTATTCACTAAACTGGGGCAGTCAAGCAGTAATGTTAGGCTAACACAGTAGCAGAGACACTTTCATATAAAGGCAGCAACAGCTACCGGCAAATGGTGTGGTTAGAGTCTTGGGCTACATCCATACGACAACGGCAACGAGATTTTTTTTTAAATATCGCGTCCACATGGGCAACGGATCAGTAAAATTTCAGGTCCATATGGCAACGCGATGCTTGCTGAAAATGATGCAATACACATGCCACACCACTACATGCGCTGTAAGATGGTCCCATCGGAGACACCAGAACAATAGAAGAAGTAGACGCATGTGCATAAACCCCTTCTTCTGTAGCATTAGCCACATAAAGTTTTGATTATTAATCAGTAGCGTAAAACGAAAGACACGGAAAGAGGAATGAATGGGGGTAGATGGAAGCCAGTACGCCAACATTCTGATATCCTCCAGAATTCTTTAATGGTCCGGAATAAATTGAATGCTACACGTTGATGGATTACTTTGTTCTTCTACGCCCTTTTTGAGGAATGTATTGTCGGACTTAAACCAACATCTGAAGAGGTGAGATCGCTCCTTTTTTTTTTCCTATGTTTGCTGGCGGGATTGTTTTTGTTTTTGGAAAGTGCACGGGCAGTGCGTGGTTTGGTACTGCTTCCGCAGTGTTTGGACTAAAGACTCTGCCCTAAGGGCTATTCTCTCACTCTCTCTCTCACTTTGCACCATTACACAATAAATATTCACAGTGAAAATATTTTGTAAGCGCGTTTCATGAACCAAGTTATAGGATTTGTTGACAACTTGCATCGAGTTCGTTACACTTCTACCCGGCGTGAAGCACTCACAGTCATGTGGTTGTGATGTCATTGTAAACAAATCCGTTCTACTCATCCAGACGACTTCGCAACGGTACCATTGCCAGATTTTTTCACTCTGGAACCCATTCTCAAAAGATTTCGTTTTGGGGCACCCAAAACGCCGGTGCCGTGTGGACGCCAGGCCAAAACAATGAACAATTTTATCAGATTCACCTGAATCCGTTGCCGTGTGGACAGGGCCTCGTTCTCAGAATCGACTTGAAATTTTCTTTTGAATGACTCGGACTTGAACACTGGGGACTTGAGACTGGACTCGGATTTGAGGTTTAGTGACTCAACTCCAACACTGTTTTTGCATTAATATGTGAATCACAACTCACATCTGAAACACGCTTTACCATGAGTCACATATTCAACAGGAACTTTCATCATCCAAATTTCCTCAAGATCACTGAAGGAAGAAAAGTAAATAGTCTCATTCTTTTTTCTTTATTTTTACTGATATTGTGATGTTGACTCACAAGGTCACTTTAATAGTATAATCATATTACCCTGATTATAGACTGAAAGTGAATTATTCATTCAAAATTATTTTAAGTATGCGATAAGGAGGCGGCACGGTGGTTTAGTGGTTAGCGCTGTCGCCTCACAGCAAGAAGGTCCGGGTTCGAGCCCTGTGGCCGACGAGGGCCTTTCTGTGCGGAGTTTGCATGTTCTCCCCGTGTATGTGTGGGTTTCCTCTGGGTGCTCTGGTTTCCCCCACAGTCCAAAGACATGCAGGTTAGGTTAACTGGTGACTCTAAATTGACCGTAGGTGTGAATGTGAGTGTGAATGGTTGTCTGTGTCGGCCCTGTGATGACCTGGCGACTTGTCCAGGGTGTACCCCGCCTTTCGCCCGTAGTCAGCTGGGATTGGCTCCAGCTTGCCTGCGAACCTGTAGAACAGGATAAAGCGGCTAGAGATAATGAGATGAGATGAGATGAGATGAGATGAGGAAATAAGTAAGGACACAGAATTGCCCTTAATGTCTTCATGTCATGAATGTGGAGTCTGTGCATTTGCTAATTCTATGCAAAAAATTTTTTTAATTAAATCAACCCTGTTACTTTCAACCCTGTTACTCATTTAAAAACAAAACACAGCCATTGTTAGCATAGAAATAAAGAAATGGGGGGGGGGGGGTGATCCATTCTCAAATGTATGTTAAATGTTTTAATAAATTCAATGTTAAAAAATGTATTTTATATAATAATTTTACAGTATTTTACACTTTGCAGCACTGCAGGTGTTTTAAAAGTTTCCACAGTAAAAGTAATGTAATACATATTACTGTCTCACGCAGTTAACTGGTGTTAAATAATATCAATCTGGAACAATCGGATGAAAGCACTTGGTAAAACATCATTAAACTATTTCACCAAAGCCAGTAAATCACACAGCACATAATTCATTTTGGATTCATCAGCATCAGTGGCATCTAACTGAAAAACAACTTCGACAGTGCACACAGAGAGACATCCAGCTGAAAGTGCATCATTCTCACACAATCACGAAGCTCCACTGGACATATTACAACATTAATTAATTACTAATTAATATTCCTTTAACATGACCAACACTCAAACTGTGCAGTACATACTGTGCAACTGTGTTCATTTTCCTCTTGTTACTATACAGAAGTGAAGCAGTTGCACAGTTTTTCCAGGCAGCCTATAGCACGATATTTTCTAACACACTTCAAACATGTAATTATAATCAGCCAGTTTTCTGACTTGCTGTGACAACAGTACTTTAGTCATGCTGATATGAAAGCGCTGTGTCACCGAACTAAATACACACACCCAGTGACATTGTGTGTGTGTGTGTGTGTGTGTGTGTGTGTGTGTGTGTGTGTGTGTGTGTGTGTGTGAGTGAATTGTGTTATTTTGCACAACATGACTTTCTCATTTCAGAATTGCATATACACACTAGGCTCACCTAAGATAACAGTGAAAAGAGTCCAAAAATACTATTTGAATAGATGGATGTATGAATGATTGAATGAATGGACTGCTGGATGGATGGATGGATGGATGGATGGATGGATGGATGGATGGATGGATGGATGGATGGATGAAGAAAAGGATGGAAAGATGGTTGGATGAAGGAAGGGATGGAGAGATGAAGGAAGGGTTGGATGGATGAGAAAAGGATGGATGGAGGGATGAAAGAGGGGTTGGATGGATGGATGGATGGATGGATGGATGGATGGATGAAGTAAGGGATGGATGGATGAAGGAAGAGATTGATGGATGAAGAAAAGGATGAATAGATGGATGAGGAAAAGGATGGATGAAAGGAGGGAGGGATGAAAGAAGGGAGGATGGATGAAGAACAGGATGGATGGATGGATGGATGAAAGAATGGATGGGTGGAGAAAGGGATGGATGGATGGATGGATGGATGGATGGATGGATGGAGGCCTGGATGCATGGATGGATGGATGGATGGATGGAGGAAGGGATGAAGGGATGGGTGGATGAAGGAAGGGATGGATGGATGGATGGATGGATGGATGGATGGATGGATGGATGGATGGAGGAAGGGATGAAGGGATGGTGGATGAAGGAAGAGATGGATGGATGGATGGATGGATGGATGGATGGATGGATGGATGGATGGATGGATCAATGCATGGATGGATGGATGGATGGATGGATGGATGGAGGAAGGGTTGGATGCATGGATGGATGATGGAAGGATGGATGGATGAAGAAAAGAATGGATGGATGGATGGATGGATGGATGGATGGATGGATGGATGGATGAAGGAAGGGATGAAGGGATGTGGATGAAGGAAGAGATGGATGGATGGATGGATGGATGGATGGATGGATGAAGGAAGGGTTGGATGGATGGATGAAGGAAAGGATGGGTGGATGGATAGATGAAGGAAGGGAGGAATGGATGGATGGATGGATGGATGGATGGATGGATGGATGGATGGATGGATGGAATAGAATAACCAATAACATTATATTTAAGTCATTAAGATGACAGACTGATTGACTGATTGATTCCTAACATGGTGCTTTGATAGATAGATAGATAGATAGATAGATAGATAGATAGATAGATAGATAGATAGATAGATAGATAGATAGATAGATAGATAGATAGATAGATAGATAGAATTGGTGCAGGCACTTATACTACACAATAGCACTCAAAATTACCCAAAATGCATGTACAACCCCGATTCCAAAAAAGTTGGGACAAAGTACAAATTGTAAATAAAAACGGAATGCAATGATGTGGAAGTTTCAAAATTCCATATTTTATTCAGAATAGAACATAGATGGCATATCAAATGTTTAAACTGAGAAAATGTATCATTTAAAGAGAAAAATTAGGTGATTTTAAATTTCATGACAACAACACATCTCAAAAAAGTTGGGACAAGGCCATGTTTACCACTGTGAGACATCCCCTTTTCTCTTTACAACAGTCTGTAAACGTCTGGGGACTGAGGAGACAAGTTGCTCAAGTTTAGGGATAGGAATGTTAACCCATTCTTGTCTAATGTAGGATTCTAGTTGCTCAACTGTCTTAGGTCTTTTTTGTCGTATCTTCCGTTTTATGATGTGCCAAATGTTTTCTATGGGTGAAAGATCTGGACTGCAGGCTGGCCAGTTCAGTACCCGGACCCTTCTTCTAGAGTTTTAGCTGGCAACGGCGGATGGCACGGTGAATTGTGTTCACAGATAATGTTCTCTGGAAATATTCCTGAGCCCATTTTGTGATTTCCAATACAGAAGCATGCCTGTATGTGATGCAGTGCCGTCTAAGGGCCCGAAGATCACGGGCACCCAGTATGGTTTTCCAGCCTTGACCCTTATGCACAGATTCTCTGAATCTTTTGATGATATTATGCACTGTAGATGATGATATGTTCAAACTCTTTGTAATTTTACACTGTCGAACTCCTTTCTGATATTGCTCCACTATTTGTCGGCGCAGAATTAGGGAGATTGGTGATCCTCCTCCCATCTTTACTTCTGAGAGCCGCTGCCACTCCAAGATGCTCTTTTTATACCCAGTCATGTTAATGACCTATTGCCAATTGACCTAATGAGTTGCAATTTGGTCCTCCAGCTGTTCCTTTTTTGCACCTTTAACTTTTCCAGCCTCTTAATGCCCCTGTCCCAACTTTTTTGAGATGTGTTGCTGTCATGAAATTTCAAACGAGCCAATATTTGGCATGAAATTTCAAAATGTCTCACTTTCGACATTTGATATGTTGTCTATGTTCTATTGTGAATACAGTTTTTGAGATTTGTAAATGATTGCATTCCGTTTTTATTTACAATTTGTACTTTGTCCCAACTTTTATGGAATCGGAGTTGTATATTAGGCCTAATGACAGGTTTCTCCTGCAATTAATATCGCATTAGTAACAGGAGTGAACACCTTCCATGTGCTGGTCTCTGACTGTACATGCAATTTTACACAAACATAATGTGGATACAGTGTTTGGTTCTACATTACTATGCTAAAGACATCTGCTAGCCAACTCTTCCTCTTTCACTCCAGTCTTCTACAAATAACCTGAAACCTACCTTCCAGCCCTTTAAGTGTGTAAATCAAGGGTTTGATATGACAAAATAAAAAAAATAAAAAAACTACTGTAATTTGTATGAGATTTTAACAGCATTTTTAACAGATAAATGCACTGAAAAGGCAAGTGAGCGTGAGCAGTGTTGTGAAACAGAAGTGTGTTGTCTAGACAAAATATAACCTCATTTGTTTTGTTAAATGAATTATGCAAAGCGGGATTCCAGCTTCTCATTGGTTAAAAGTAAATATTTAATATTCATCCTTGCACTCTGAAATTATAGAACACTTGTCTGTGAAAATTGCCCATTTTGGCCAATTTGGTTTGTGCCCCTGAAGACTTTGATTTGGATGTATTGAGCTTTTAAGACCACAGCGCTTTGTAAGACTCTACTTGTTGTACTCTAACCACAAATAAATGGCTTTCACAATTAGAGGTTTAAATAATGTAGTGGCTCATGCTCGGTCTTATGCAGGATTCGAAAGAGCTTTCTAATGCACATAATGATTAAGTGTAATTCAAATACCAACTGTGTTGTTCAAAATCTGACAGGCAATAATTTGCTCTATTATATTGTGCCATTTAATTGCCCACTACCGACATCCTTTGACATGTCATGAGGCAATGATTTACAATTACTCTAGCAGTGAAGCTGGGCAAATGACAATATAATCATCTACATATCCCCTCTCATCTGCCGCAGCTAGTAAGGCAAGTAAAAATAGTTAGTGTTGTAGTTTTAACGGGATTCTATTTGAGGATTATAAAAAATTACAGCGGAGGATGACGTTTAACAATAGAGTCGAGTTAAGAGGGACGCTGTGGGATGAGGAGGGAGTCACGATGATTTTGACTCACTGTCAGGGAAAAAGACACACACACACACACACACACACACACTAGCTGATGGTGAAGTATTACTAATGTCAGACTTTAATCTTAATGGAAAAAAGCAAACTGAATAATCTAAAAACAGCCTTGAGTCATGCATCCTTGGACGGTAAAAGCATGCACTTTTTCAAACTTGAGCTAACTTCAACAAGAAACACGCACAATAGCTGAACTCAAAACGCCCAGCAAATCCATGCAGTATTTATCGTCTGCATGGAGAAGTCAGAAAAAAATGACCGATAAAAACGAAAGCCATCAACTATATCCAGCAGAGGCGAAGGAGGGGGGAAAAAAACACTGAATAAAGTTAAAGTATCCTGCCCTAATTTGAGCTGGGAAAGCTAGAAAACAAGTTTGTTCCATATTAAACCAATGTTTCACGGCGTTTAAGGAGCTCATGCATAATTTAGTGGGTACAAAAACGAGCACAACATGGTGGGGGGGTTGGCGGGGGTCCTTAGAGGGAAGCCAAGGCTGCTGAGTGCACTGCCTGCTTTAAAATGATGGAGGAGAAGAGGGGATTCTCATTAAGTGGCTTCACTCCACCCCGAGCAGCAGACACCAGAGAGAAAGCGCCCACAAAATCACCGCCTCATGTTTCCCCATTAAATATGAAGAATTGCGCAATATGTGCAGAGAGGCAGTTTGCCGGGGTCAGCCGTCGCACCGTTTCTGCTGTATCTGCAGGTCATGTTATGATGACCGACTTTACCCGTGTTCAATCAAGGGCCCTCTGTTTTAGGAGACAGAGTGAGGAAATTATAACAACACAAGGCAGGAGGACTTTTAATGAGGAAAAATTAGGTTTAGGGAGGCGATGGAGCACTCAGGGAAGCCAAGCGGCTTCTTTGCATGGTGGGTGAAGTTGTCAAATATGGCAGCAATGCGAAGTCTTGATGGCTGGTTCACCTCTTGACAGTTGGGCTGAATTCACAAATCAGAGCTGAACAAAAGTCGAATAGAAAACACTGCTGAGGGATGAAAAGCAACAGGGCATGATGTTATAGGAAAATAATCAATGATGTCAAGCATCCAAGCAAAAATCAGAGTTAGCGAAGTTGATTATTTCCCAACGACTTCACAGTTTATTCCTCATAAATGACATCAATTTGCAAATGATTACATTTTTCTTTAAATTAAAGAACACGTTGTACTTTTTATCCATTTATAGTTACATATACAGTAGGTTGTCATTCTACATCATTTACATCAGTGGCAGCTGGTGGGCTTTGAAAATAGGGGAAGCTCAGTTTTAGGTTTGCGTAATACAATTTTTCAATTATTTGTTATTTGTCATGAGTCAATTTGTTGTTATGTGGGTCTGTCTCAGAAACTGGTCTCTCATTTGGGACATTATGGTCAAAAAATAAATTTTCTAATTTTACTATATTTTTTTTTGCATTTACCTAACACTCAATGTTTCTTTTATCATGTTTAATAAGAATAAAGATTGTGTCTTGCTTTATTTGGCCCCTGCTGTGGATTTTTTTTTTATTACAATTCAAATGTTTTTGTAAAAGTTTTTGAAAATATTGAAAAAATTTCCTCTTTTTGATTGCTTGGGTTAAAAATGCCAAGTTATGATGACTGAATTGATTATTCACTTAAATATGAATAATACGATACCATTTTGGGTCTTGATATGGCAAAATAGGACACAATGGAAAAATCAAGAACGCACCGGAAAGATGAGAATAACGGAGGTGGTAAAAGAACAGTGACTGTACTGGCTGAAGGTCGCGCGGGTCTCTGCTGTGGCGCGCAAGCAACGGGACATCACTACCGCACCAGACGGAGCGCGAGGCAGGGGCGGAGCAAAATGACTGGCCGTACTTTGCCATTATAGCAGATAGATACCAGCTGCTAGCAGCTAGCACTGCAGATCCCAATAAGGCTCAAGCTAGCCTACAACCACGTTGATTGAACTACAAATGAAATAAACGAGTGAATTCACGAATGATCAAACTGATAGAATGGATGAAAGTTAACGGAGCACAATGAGTAATATTTACATTTATTTACAGAGTAATGTACAGAGACATCAATGAGAAGAAATGTTTATATGAAAAGAAATTCGGACAGCACTTTGGCACACGACTACACTTTCTCGACATCCGCTAGGGACTGACTGATCATGCGCTTACCGTGTTCCTCGCCGAAGTACAGCGACCGCCCTCCTCATGTCTTTCAAACACCACCTCCAATAACCCTTTATCAGCCCGGCTTCTGGCCGGCTTCTTGGACCGCCCATGTCTCGTTTACCCCCAGAGATACCCGGCTTCCCTGGAAGTGACGATTTTGTCGATTTTAACCAATAACAACTAGCCGAAATTGGCTGTTCAGAGCCGTCTCGTAGACTGCAACAGATACCCGGCTGCCAGTCCACAGAGCCCATTGAAATAAGAAAGGTTACAGCCTGGCAGGAAAGATGATTCTCGTAGCGAACTGCAAGTTCGTCAGACATCACTCAAATAAGTCACAGGATGACATAGGGATAGTTATGAACGTAAATACAATCTTGGGCATATATTATGTTATGCAAGTTATTGTTTTAATGAGAATTCAACGTCGTAGACGCCGCAGTTTGGGGAGAGAATTTTAGGGGAAGTTCGGCTTCCCTTGTTGTCTCTGAGAAATCGCCCCTGATTTACATGTTGTAAATATTGACAATTTCTGTATCATTTTTGTTACAGCAGCTATAAACAGTCTTTCCTTTTTCTGTCTTGAAGTTAGTAAAAAAAAAACAGAGCTTGTCACGTTACATACTTAGCACAAAAAAGTGAAAAGATCTAAAGATATTCCCACAGTGTGAAAATAGTTACAGCTTTACCTCTGACTGTTACAAATGGCTAGAAAAAACAAAGACAGACTATATAGAGACTGTGACTAAAGTCACAGTAATTTGTGCTAGCTGTTACAAACCGGGATGTCTGATCACCGTACCCTATGGATCCAGAATGGTAAGAGGTAAAGAATGGCACTTAGTGAGGAAAAGTAGCACCCTGTCATCCTGAACAAAATTAAAAAAACTGATTGAAAAAATCATGGAAATTGACAGGGTTATAAGTGATTGAAAAATATCCCGTTTTTCATGAATCATTCCAGATCAGTGATCCAGATCAGCACCAAAAGTCATAGCAACGTAATTCAGCCCAGAGGTATTCTTCATGTGAAATTTGGTGATGGCTGGTTGAAAACTGAGGGAGAAATAGCATCCTAAAAACATTTGTGCCAGCACTGCTAGTGCAAATTAATTACACATTTTTACCAGTCAAGTAGGTCTAAAAATAAGCAAAACTAAATCAGAAGTAATGACCATAAATGTAAATAATGCAACACCCATACATGTAAATGGAAAAAATCTTCCTATCTCAGAAAGCATGACTTACCTCAGTAGTATAATGAGTAATGATGGAGGACCAGGACTTGACATCAAAAACCAATAAAATAGCACCTAAAATGTTTTCAGATCCCTTAACAACATGTGGAAATCATCACAGTATAGTAAAAACACCAAACTGAAACTGTACCAGAGCTGTGTTCTATCAACTCTTTTGTATGGCTCCGAATCCTGGAGGATGACTGAGAAAGACCTTTACAAACTATCAACAGTCCATACAGAAACATCTCAGGAGAATATTATGAATCTTTTGGCTCAGAACCATCTCCAATGAAGACCTGTTCAGACAATCCGACCAAGAGAGCATAAGTAATGTCTTGATCAGAAGATGCTGGAAGTGGATTGGTCATGTCATTCAAAGAGAAAGAGAGGACATCATCAAAACAGCACTTCATTGGACACCAGAAGGAAAGAGCAAGGGTGGAAGACCTAAAAATACATGGAGACAGACCTTTGTTGCTGCCCTACAGGCTGATGGCATAACAGGCAGCTAGTAAGCAAGTCAGTAAGTAAGTAAGTAAGTCATTAAGTAAGTAAGTCAGTTGCAAATTACTGACACTGGAGACTCCTTCCAAAAATGCTAAATAAATTTCTACTTGTCGAAAATTTCACCATATCAGTGCTTCATGTGGTTCATGTTGAGTGTCTGAAAATACAAGTCCCTGTTTATTAATTTGCACTAGCAGCACTGGCACAAATTGTTGCTTTCATTCAGGATCTTTCTACTTTATTATTATTATTATTATTATTATTATCCTAACATTTTTTCGGACGATATGTCTCCCTCGGTTTTCAACCAGACTTCACATGAAGAATATCTCTGGGCTGAATTACGTTGCTATGACTTTTGGTGCTGATCTGGATCACTGAACTGGAATGATCCATGAAAAACAGGCTTTTTTCCCTCGCTAAACGTCATTCTTTATCTCTTACCATTCTGGATCTATAGGGTACTCTGACCAGATGTCCCACTTTGTGAAAGCTAGCGCAAATCACTGTGACTTTAGTCACAGTCTCTATTATTATTATTATTATTATTATTATTATTATTATCCTAATCTTTTTAGGACACTATTTCTCCCTCAGTTTTCAACCAATCATCACCAAATTTCACATTAAGAATTCCTCTGGGCTGAATTACATTGCTATAACTTTTGGTGGTGATCCGGATCACTGATCCAGAATGATCCATGAAAAATTGGATTATTTTTCAATCACTTCTAACTCTGTCAATTTTCATGATTTTTTCAATCAGTTTTTTTTTTTTTTTTATTTTGTTCAGGGCAGCCGGGCGCAACTTTTCTTCACTAAGCATCATTCTCTGTCTCTTACTGTTCTGGATCTATAGAGTACAGTGACCAGATGTCCCGGTTTGTAACAGCTAGCACAAATCATTGTGACTTTAGTCACAGTCTCTGTCTAGTTATTATTATTATTATTATTATTATTATTATTATTATTATTACTACATTTTTTAGGATGCTATTTCTCCCTCAATTTTCAACCAATCATCACCAAATTTCACATGAAGAATACCTCTGGGCTGAATTATGTTGCTATGACTTTTGGTGCTGATCTGGATCACCGAACCAGAATAATCCATGAAAAATGTTTTTTTTTTATCAGTTATAACTCTGTCAATTTCCATGATTTTTTCAATCTTTTTTTTTTATTTTGTTCAGGGCAGCAGGGCGCAACTTTTCCCCACTAAGCATCATTCTCTATCTCTTACTGTCCTGGATCTATAGGGTACAGTGACCAGACGTCCCAGTTTGTAACAGCTAGTGCAAATCACTGTGACTTTAGTCACAGTCTCGATCTAGTTATTATTATTATTATCTCATCTCATCTCATTATCTCTAGCTGCTTTATCCTGTTCTACAGGGTCGCAGGCAAGCTGGAGCCTATCCCAGCCGACTACGGGCGAAAGGCGGGGTACACCCTGGACAAGTCGCCAGGTCATCACAGGGCTGACACAGACAACCATTCACACTCACATTCACACCTACGGTCAATTTAGAGTCACCAGTTAACCTAACCTGCATGTCTTTGGACTGTGGGGGAAACCGGAGCACCCAGAGGAAACCCACACGGACACGGGGAGAACATGCAAATTCCGCACAGAAAGGCCCTCGCCGGCCACGGGGCTCGAACCCGGACCTTCTTGCTGTGAGGCGACAGCGCTAACCACTACAACACCATGCTGCCCCAGTCTCTATCTTTATTATTATTATTATTATTATTACATTTTTAGGATGCTATTTCTCCCTCAGTTTTCAACCAATCATCACCAAATTTCACATGAAGAATACCTCTGGGCTGAATTACATTGCTATGACTTTTGGTGCTGATCTGGATCACTGATCTGGAATGATCCATGAAAAATGAGATTTTTTTTCAATCACTTCTAATTCTGTCAATTTTCATGATTTTTTCAATCAGTTTTTTTTTTATTTTGTTCAGGGCAGCCGGGCGCAACTTTTCCTCACTAAGCATCATTCTCTATCTCTTACTGTTCTGGATCTATAGGGTACAGTGACCAGACGTCCCAGTTTGTAACAGCTAGTGCAAATCACTGTGACTTTAGTCAGAGTCTCTATTATTATTATCAGGCTTTCGTCTAAACGGGGGAACAGGGGCGCTGCGCCCTCTTACTCTCGGCGTGCACCCCCTTACCGACTCCGTGAAAACATCCCAGCAACACTACGTGACAATGTGTCTGATCATCAAATACGTTATAATTGCTCCAAAAATATTCCAATCATAGTAGCTACACCGCCAGACGGTGCAAAAACAATCCGAATTGGCGTTTTCCAGACTGAGGCGCCATGTTGTTTAGTTGTTTACTTATCGCGGCTACTCTCGCGAGATTTGACATGGGTTACATACAAGGTCAGCTGACTTGTAGAGTGAGATTTCTTGAGACTGAATGACCTTTCACCCACCGGCGCGGGAGCTTTTGACAGAAGTAGTTCGCGAGTTGTTTTTGTTGACACTTGGGCATTTAAAGATGTCATCCCGCGGCACGAAGCGGAAGAAAGCCAAAGACTGTCCGGGGCAGAAGAAGATTAGGCCAAAAAAAAAAAAGTGTTTCCGGTAACATGAAATACTAAAATAAGGTCGGTAGGTAGGAAAGTTTTTTTTTTCTTAATTTTTTTTTTTATTTTGTTCGAAAAAATTAACACAAGTAAACATCTTACAAAATAGTATTTTGGCACAGAATCCTTTATACCACACATCATAATAAAATAAGTGTTTTAAATCTTTAAACGAATAAAAAAAATATCGCGAGAGTTCGAGTTATGATCTACGGAAGCGATATTTCATGATATTTTCATGTAATAACGTGAAAATAACGTCCTAGGCTAGGCTACTTCCATTAAAAGCAGACGGCCTAGCCTAGCCTACTGTAGAACTTGGGTCGAGCAAAAACATGGCTGAATCCTGAATGACTCCTATTTGTATAAATAGGGGACTACATAGGCGGCAAAATGTAGTGTTTTTCCCTGCCATGGAAATGCACTTGTATACTGAAAAGGAAGCAATTTGCATTACAGCCTTGAATGAGGATTCAAAATGGCGGCTCGGCTCAGTTTATGCAGGAGGGCTGATAGAAGTGGCGAAACATTTTACTTTTTATCGTTTCTTTCACAACTTGAATGCGTTGAAACAATATGACAAACCAACGCTGCTTACACTAAAATATCGAGGGAAATTTGTAATAAAAACTTTACGATCGGCAATTTCGACGCGGAAATTTTCGATCGGTCGGGTTACCGGAAACACACTATTTTTTTTTAATTTGGCCTTACTTCTTTCTTTTTCAATGTTGACAATCTGTTACAATTTCCCTCTCAGATAGCCTCAGAATGTCCCATTGGAGCATTTTTCAAAGGCTTTGCATGGCGGGGGGGGGACAACCGGCACCATCTCCTCCCCCCGCTCCCTCGCCATGGTGAGCGCCCTCATACTAAATTTTTCTAGAAAAAACCCTGATTATTATTATTATTATTATTATTATTATTATCCTAATGTTTTTAGGACACTATTTCTCCCTCAGTTTTCAACCAATCATCACCAAATTTCACATGAAGAATTCCTCTGGGCTGAATTACATTGCTATAACTTTTGGTGGTGATCCGGATCACTGATCCAGAATGATCCATGAAAAATTGGATTATTTTTCAATCACTTCTAACTCTGTCAATTTTCATGATTTTTTCAATCAGTTTTTTTTTTTTTTTATTTTGTTCAGGGCAGCCGGGCGCAACTTTTCTTCACTAAGCATCATTCTCTGTCTCTTACTGTTCTGGATCTATAGAGTACAGTGACCAGATGTCCCGGTTTGTAACAGCTAGCACAAATCATTGTGACTTTAGTCACAGTCTCTGTCTAGTTATTATTATTATTATTACTACATTTTTTAGGATGCTATTTCTCCCTCAATTTTCAACCAATCATCACCAAATTTCACATGAAGAATACCTCTGGGCTGAATTATGTTGCTATGACTTTTGGTGCTGATCTGGATCACCGAACCAGAATAATCCATGAAAAATGTTTTTTTTTATCAGTGATAACTCTGTCAATTTCCATGATTTTTTCAATCTTTTTTTTTTTTATTTTGTTCAGGGCAGCAGGGCGCAACTTTTCCCCACTAAGCATCATTCTCTATCTCTTACTGTTCTGGATGTATAGGGTACAGTGACCAGACGTCCCAGTTTGTAACAGCTAGTGCAAATCACTGTGACTTTAGTCACAGTCTCGATCTAGTTATTATTATTATTATCTCATCTCATCATCTCTAGCCGCTTTATCCTGTTCTACAGGGTCGCAGGCAAGCTGGAGCCTATCCCAGCTGACTACGGGCGAAAGGCGGGGTACACCCTGGACAAGTCGCCAGGTCATCACAGGGCTGACACAAACACAGACAACCATTCACACTCACATTCACACCTACGGTCAATTTAGAGTCACCAGTTAACCTAACCTGCATGTCTTTGGACTGTGGGGGAAACCGGAGCACCCGGAGGAAACCCACGCGGACACGGGGAGAACATGCAAATTCCGCACAGAAAGGCCCTCGCAAGCCACGGGGCTCGAACCCAGACCTTCTTGCTTTGAGGCGACAGCGCTAACCACTACACCACTGTGCTGCCCCAGTCTCTATCTTTATTATTATTATTATTACTACATTTTTAGGATGCTATTTCTCCCTCGGTTTTCAACCAATCATCACCAAATTTCACATGAAGAATACCTCTGAGCTGAATTACATTGCTATGACTTTTGGTGCTGATCTGGATCACTGATCTGGAATGATCCATGAAAAATGTGATTTTTTTTCAATCACTTCTAATTCTGTCAATTTTCATGATTTTTTCAATCAGTTTTTTTTTCTTTTTTTTTTATTTTGTTCAGGGCAGCTGGGCGCAACTTTTCCTCACTAAGCATCATTCTCTATCTCTTACTGTTCTGGATCTATAGGGTACAGTGACCAGACGTCCCAGTTTGTAACAGCTAGTGCAAATCACTGTGACTTTAGTCACAGTCTCGATCTAGTTACCTCTGGGCTGAATTACGTTGCTATGACTTTTGGTGGTGATCTGGATCACTGAACCAGAATGATCCATGAAAAATCAGATTTTTTTTCAATCACTTATAACTCTGTCAACTTTCATAATTTTTTCAATCAATTTATTATTATTATTATTATTATTATTTTGTTCAAGGTTGCAGGGTGCAACTTTTCCTCACTAAGCATCATTCTCTATCTCTTACCATTACGGATCTATTGGGTACGGTGTCCAGACATCCTGGTTTGTAACAGCTAGCGCAAATCACTGTGACTTTATTCACAGTTTCTATCTAATTAGCTTTTACTATGTCAAAGATAGCTTTAGCATATTAATATAAACTGTGCAGCCAGATCTGCTGTCCAAGCTGCTGTTATAGAAAACTAATCAACACCTTCTGTCTGATCGGAATCAAGAATTGAACCTCACTGCGGTATAAAAGCTCACACACGCTAACAGTGACACTACACTAATGTTCAGATCCATAAACCCATCAGCAGCACTCAACATGGCTTTCCTTTGATCTCGCTTGTCTCCAAATTCACTGCCTCCTGTCTGACCCCAGTAAAAACGCTGACCTTCACCCCCGTCCTCCATTACGTGAAGGCCTTCTGGGTGTAGGCTTTCAAACAGCAGGAGATAGCCTGATCATTAAGGAGATGTAGATGGGTGTCAGTGTCCATGCTGCATTCCCTGTCTGTGAGCAATGCAGGAAATATGGTCAGTCTAACTGGTTCCTAACTGTCATTTACATTTAATAATCAAATGTCACAGAGTCAAATGGTCTCAAGAAGTGGATGTGCTAGTGCAGACAAAGTTTCACGATAATTCTTCGTTCATTTTGAGCTAGACCTGTTCAAACATGCAATGTCTAGAGTTTTGTGAAGGTTAAACACTTATTCAAAAAGCAGAGTTAAAATCCAACAAAAGCTGCAAGAACTATTCCACCTACAGCATTAACACATTAGTAAACCACATAAATACTGAAAAATGGTGCCGCTCACACTTTAATTCAGTCATGGACTAATTGTAAGTGGACATCACAGACAGTCACTCTCTCTCTCTCTCTCTCGCTCTCCTTCCCCAGACAGTGAGAGTAGTGCGGCTCTAAAAGGTCAAAATGGCCGACATTAATCAGATCGCCAGATCCACGGCCCTCCCCTCCATCATTAGTGCACTAATCATGGAGGGTTTGGTCGTGAAGAGGTTTATTCCTAATTATTGTCATTAATAAATCAGACGAGTCAGGCCTGTCGGGATGAAAGAGAGGGCGTCCCGGCCCGCCATCCATCAGAGCGCCCAAAAGCGGCGACTTCAGCCATTAGCAGGCCTCAGAGACACACCCAGCCAAAGCCTTGACAGCTCCCACACACACATATACACACAAACACACACGCTGTGACTTTATCAACAAGGAGAACATATCAGAGAGAGAAGGGAAAGAATGAGAAGAGAGGAAAGTGAAGGTGGTTGGTTGATTGGTGATGTGACAATCATACATTATTTATGTGTGTGTGTGTGTGTGTGTGTGTGTGTGTGTGTGTGTGTGTGTGTGTGTGTTGTGGGGGGGGGGGGGTGATTTTCATCCAAAACATCCCATTTTCAACCGTATATAGGTCAAAGACAAAATGCTGTTTATTTTACAGAAATTCATTCATGTGTACAGCTATTAAATCATAATTTTAATATCATTTCATATTTTCTACGCTTGTCTCATGAAGGTGTTTACAGGATAAATAATAAAATTTAAGCAAAAAAACCAAACAAAGTTTTTAAAAAACATATTATCAACTTTCACATCTTCAGTACCCGGGTTGCAGTGGAGCCGGAGCTTTTCCAAGGAACACTGGGTAAGTGGAGGAAATGTGGGACACTTTGGATATGGATGGGACACCAGTGCATTGCAGTACACACACACACACTGACACACTCAAAGGGACAATTCAGAGTCATGAATCCACGTACTACCGGTACCATGTTTTCAGGAGGTGGGAGGAAACCAGAGAACCCTGTTGGTTTGGCTCGCTTTCTGTCAAAGTCCCTCTTGTGCCAGGACCTGGTCTTCCCAAGCAGTCTCCCGTCCCAGTACTAACCAGGCCCTTAAGGCGCATTGGGTGGCACCGATCTCCACTTCTATAGCCCTTGGCCTCTCGCCTATTATACAGCTAGGGTTACAGTGGGGGGCTAGTCCTCTGGTAACCACAAGAGTTTGACTCCCTACTCACATCTGTATTGCAGCGTGCCTTCCCAGATGGCAGTAGGTACCATTTTTATGATGGTCTTTGGTATGACCCAACCACAAATAGAACTCGCGATCTCATGGTCGAGACACGGACACGCTAACCACTAGGCCAGCTCACGGTGGGGTATTTCTGTATTTCTGCTCAAATGGAAGAACAGTTTATCCAGTCGAGACATGTTTTGAAAACCCAGAAGAAATATATGAGGGAACATTGTATATGGGATTTTCCCATTAGGACAAACCAAATTTAAAAACTGTACAGAAATATAGGCAAGATCTCATTTCATCTCATCTTATTATCTGTAGCCGCTTTATCCTGTTCTACAGGGTCGCAGGCGAGCTGGAGCCTATCCCAGCTGACTACGGGCGAAAGGTGGGGTACACCCTGGACAAGTCGCCAGGTCATCACAGGGCTGACACATAGACACAGACAACCATTCACACCTACGGTCAATTTAGAGTCACCAGTTAACCTAACCTGCATGTCTTTGGACTGTGGGGGAAACCGGAGCACCCGGAGGAAACCCACGCGGACACGGGGAGAACATGCAAACTCCACACAGAAAGGCCCTCGCCGGCCATGGGGCTCGAACCCAGACCTTCTTGCTGTGAGGCGACAGCACTAACCACTACACCACCGTGCCGCCTATAGGCAAGATGCTGCATATAAATATATACTGAGAATCTAGAACCCTTAAAGCGAGATAGCCTTTCAATTTCATAAAATCAGAGAAATTTTAGTTCTCTCTGAAATTTGATCATTGTGATATATGTTTATTTCTGTAATAGCTAAAAAAAAATGGGCCATTCTGTGGCTGGGAAGTTATTTAATTTGAGGGGATTCCTGAGCAAATAATGTGCATGAAATCGCTCGCTTCGTGCAGTCAAGCAGACAGAGGAATGCGCATGCGCAGGTTTACCTTCTTCTTCTTTTGGGTTTTACGGCAGCTGGCATGCACAGTGTTGCATAACTGCCATCTACAGGTTTACCTTGACCGTGCACTGACAGTTACATCATTCTGTCGCTAAACGAACAGCTGATCACACCGAGGTGCTCACTGACCACCGATATTTATTAGTTTGGTCCTGCGTTTCCTTTCCTTTGTATATAACCTAATGTCTTTTCTTCTCACTTTCCATCACTGTAGTCAGTCTTTCACATTTCACTCGCACACTCACGTCCTCCATTTTTCTCTCCTGTTTCAAATTTGTATCCCACAATGCCTTGCGCAAACAGGGAAAGCCAACCACGTGATGCATGATGTAGTATCTTGAATTGGGTCATGGTGAAGCAGGAAAAAATAGTGGAGAATTTAGGGCCACATGTCCCTAAATTCATTAATTGTTCTATTTTATAAAAATAAATAAAATAAAATTGGAAGTATGTGATTCAAATTCACTAGCTTTTGGTCCACTAAACAAAAGTAATTGGGTGTCAAGGAAAATTCTTTTTATGACCTACACTTGAAAAATCTGAAAGGCAGTCTACCTTTAATAATTTAAGTCTTCCTCTTTAAAACTTGCAGTGTTTAAACTTGAAACAGCAGTGCTTAACCACCTTGAATGTGTGTTTATATGGCCATCACAAGTCTCCAGAAAAGCTTCCATTTCACCTTGCACCTACAAGTCTCTGGAGCTGGACTGGGCTGATGAATACTGCTCTTCCAAAACATATTTGCTTCATTAACGTTTTGATGGTGTAGAAGGTCTCCGAAATCTCCCACAGGTGCTCGATTAGGCTGAGATCTGTTGCCATCATGTAAGATTCATCAAATCTTCATCAAACCATTCAGTGGGCTCTCATGGATGTGGGTGGAGTCATTCTGGAAGAGACCACACCCATCAGGAAAAAGGGATCAGTCAGAAGAATGTACGTATACTGTATACATATACAGTACATATTTCCAGTATTTTGGAGCGAATGGAAGTGTGCGTGGTTCATTCACTGTCTAAAAGGAAACACATCAAATCCTAATGTGTTGATGAGCGCTGAGATGTTGAGTCGTTTCATTTAAAAACCCACACACACACACACAGAGAGAGAGAGAGAGCTCAGTCAGTATTCCAAATCTGAGGCCAGCGAGCGTCTGTGCATGTGTTTCCCTTGCCACAGGGAGTGAGAGATGGAGAGAGATGTGACATCTCACTGCTATCACATCTCATCAAATTAAGGGAGTCCATTCCACTTAAATGAGTTCTGTGAATCTGAAATTGACCATTAATGCAGTGTCATGTTAAATTAATACTGTCATCCAAATTGCTGGTATGAATCTTTCACATTTGAAACGAGAGCAAGAATGACTTATTCATTCCCTACTCTCTCCTCTGATGTCATCCCCATTAAACATAACCAAGTGAGCTGTCTCCGTCTAATTGTATTAGAGCATTAAAGAGGAACCCCACTCCAAAAAAAAAAAAACACTATTCAGTTTGCTGATCCATCCACCAATTCTGCACCAATAACGCTGCAGATCACAGCCCATATGATCATGTGAGACAGGGACAGAGATCAGTCAAGAGGTTTAGTGCAAATCAGGACGCCATCATGTCCTAGTATGATGTGTGATTGAGAATCACAATCACAGCCACTACTTGAAGCATGAAGGATCACTAATTCAAACAAATACATCCGAATGAAAGGAGGATTTTTATTTTGATGTGCTGTCCTCAGACCAAAAAAAAAATCAGACAGGCATTTCAGTAAAACAGTATTGCATCCGTCATAAAAAATTGATACAGCAGTGAGAAATTTGCAGTCGTTTTGAGGTGGGGGGGTTTTAGAAGAAAAGCTGATCAATTACTTTCAGAAGCACTTTATCTTTGATTAATCTGTGAGTCTGTACTGCTAATTAAACTAATCTGGAAGAAAGCCAGTCCCAGTAAAATCCACTCGAGGTTAACTGCCTTCCTGCAGGTGAATCTTACAGAGCTTCATCTGTTGTTGGTTGTTGTTTTTTCTTCATCTGTTGTTTTTATATGAGTTAGTGATAGAAAACTATCTACACCATAAAATTAGCTGTGATTTAGAACCAAATAAGGCTGTTCCTGCACAAGCCTTTGGGATGAAATTTGGTTTTTGATGGAATTTTGTGACAAGGGTTTGTTACACGGGCGGCACGGTGGTGTAGTGGTTAGTGCTGTCACCTCACAGCAAGAAGGTCCGGGTTTGAGCCCCGTGGCCGGCGAGGGCCTTTCTGTGTGGAGTTTGCATGTTCTCCCCGTGTCCGCGTGGGTTTCCTCCGGGTGCTCCGGTTTCCCCCACAGTCCAAAGACATGCAGGTTAGGTTAACTGGTGACTCTAAATTGACCGTAGGTGTGAATGTGAGTGTGAATGGTTGCCTGTGTCTATTTGTCGGCCCTGCGATGATCTGGCGACTTGTCCAGAGTGTACCCCGCCTCTCGCCCATAGTCAGCTGGGATAGGCTCCAGCTTGCCTGCGACCCTGTAGAACAGGATAAGCGGCTACAGATAATGGATGGATGGATGGGTTTGTTACATCAAAGGGTCAAATGTTGATGAGATTTGTACAAGCAGGTGAGTGTTACTTTCTTCATACATTTAGGGGGAAAAATCCTGTCTATGTCTAATATTCTGAGCTTGCAGTATCTTAAAAACAAGGTTTGAGATGTGAGTGTGTGTATCAGAGAGAGAGAGAGAGAGATTTCGTCTCAGTGAAGTAAGGATTCAATACAGTGCTCCTAGTGTTTACTACATGCAGAACATGAAACTTAGAAACGGACATGGACAAGGTCACATCCCTTCAACCTCCTCTGCTCTGAGTCAAAGGAAAAAAAACAACATACGAAAAAGAATGAAAGAAAAATAATGTGGGAAATCCCAGAAATGTTTTGCAATATGTCATAGTACGACTTATTAAATTACATACAATATTTATAATTTATCATCATTATAGATTTACTTCCATTCAACACCCAATATTTCTCATCTCATCTCATTATCTGTAGTTGCTTTATCCTGTTCTACAGGGTCGCAGGTAAGCTGGAGCCTATCCCAGCTGACTACGGGCGAAAGGCGGGGTACACCCTGGACAAGTCACCAGGTCATCACAGGGCTGACACATAGACACAGACAACCATTCACACTCACACCTACGGTCAATTTAGAGTCACCAGTTAACCTAACCTGCATGTCTTTGGACTGTGGGGGAAACCGGAGCACCCGGAGGAAACCCACGTGGACACGGGGAGAACATGCAAACTCCACACAGAAAGGCCCTTGCCGACCACGGGGCTCGAACCCAGGACCTTCTTGCTGTGAGGCGACAGCGCTGACCACTACACCACCGTACCGCCCACCCAATATTTAATAATTCAATAATTAGATATAGGAATGTAAAAAGTCTTACTCAAGGTAACATGATTTTTAAATTAATGTATGGTGTATTTTTGTTTGTTTGTTTGTTTGTTTGTTTGTTTGTTTTCTCATAACATGATATGAACATGGTTTTGAACCTCAAAAAAAGATTCATGTTTTGTAAATCTTAAAATAATCTTATTCCCTATCTAAAGTATCCTTTATATCACCCTCGACATTTCACAAGACTTGAAAGAAAAGCTGTGAGTACCATGAGCAAGTATTTGTCTCCATCTAGTGGCCAAAGTCTAAGTCTATAGTGACCCAAAACTTCACATCCATCCATCAGGATGGGTCGCAGAGGAAGCTGGAGTCAATCCCCACTGGGCAGGTCACCAATCTGTCGCAGGGCTAACACAGAGATGAACAATCCTTCACACTCACATTCACATGGTGGTGTAGTGGTTAGCAACAAGGTTCTGGGTTCGAGCCCAGTGACCGACGGGGGCCTTTCTGTGTGGAGTTTGCATGTTCTCTCCGTGTCTGCATGGGTTTCCTCCGGGTGCTCTGGTTTCCCCCACAGTCCAAAGACATGTGGTTAGGTTAATATGGGGCATCCATTGGCTGAAGTGCCCTTGAACAAGGCGTCTAACCCCTGGGTTAGTTATGCTGTCGCATAGCTGCCCACTGCTCTGGGTATATGTGTGTGCGTGCATGCATGCATTCACTGCTTCAGATGGGTTAAATACAAACAGTGTGCATGTGACAAAAAATAAAATAAAGCTTCTCCTCTTCTCTCGCTACAGGAAAGTCAGAGTCGCCAGGTAACCTAATCTGCATGTCTTTTGATTGTAGGAGGAAACCAGAGAACCTGGAGGAAACGCATACAGGCATGAGGAGAACACTGGAACTCCATACAGAAAGGCCTCGGTCGATCAGCAAGTACAAACCCAGAACCTTCTTGTCGTTGTGAGGTGATAGTGACTGATAACCACTGCATCACAGTGCCGCCTCCAAAACTTCACACTGAACCTTTTCATACTGGTAGGTTTGGTGTTAAATGTTCAAGAATACTCTAATCAGCCATGACATTAAATATCATCTAGGTTCCATATCTACAGTATCTATCATCAACACCCTGTAGGGCTGTCAGTTGGACAGACATGGGGAGAACATGCAAACTCCACAAAGAAAGGCTTCCGTCAGTCACTGGGCTCGAACTCAGAACCTTCTTGCTGTGAGGCAACAGTGCTAACCACTATACCACCATGCCGCCCAAAGGTTCCCTTGTGCCACCAAAACAGCTCTGATCCATCAAGTCATGAACTCCACAAGACCTCTGAAGGTGTGCTGTGGTATCTGGCACCAAGACTTTATCAGCAGATCCTTTAAGTCCTGTAAGTTGTGAGGTTTGGTCTCAAGCTGTGATGTGCTGTGTGTTCTAACACTTTTCTAATTCAATAATAATTCAACCTCATGAAAAAAAAAATTATATTGCAAATATTATATTGACCTGCTTTTCCTGTGAGATCCAGCACACAAGATGCAAAAGATTAATCACTGATGCCAACTACTTAACGGACAAAATGTTATAATTTAAGGACATTTTGCTTTCCTGAAGGAGGTGCAATATATTAGAAAAAGAAATAATAAGGGGAAAGAACAGTTTTCCTGCATCAAGGCGTATGAATGTCATATAAGCAGCCTGAAGTGAAAATCGCATATATTACACGTGATTACATGAATAATAAGGGAAGGTGCACTGAATTTAAGTAAACACATGACATTGTGGAAAAAAATTAATTATACATGTGCAAAAAAATGTGGAAAAAAAAGAGTAATCGTGTGTGAAAAAATAAAAATTTGGACATTGCAAAGCTGTTAAAAAATAACGTGTTCTTGCATATTGATTGATTGATTGATTGATTGATTGATTGATTGATTGATTGATTGATTGATTGATTGATTGATTAAGGGAGGGCTGTGTGAACAATGAACATGTGCAAATAACTGTATGAGCAATCACATCTGAAGAAATAAAACCACATACTTTACCCATGAAAAAAAATATACATCTGAAGGTAAACTAAATCTGAGCACTCGTATGTGAAAAATTAACATTCAAAAAAAATAATAATAATGCTGTGAGGGGCGGCATGGTGGTGTAGAGGTTAATGCTGTCGCCTCACAGCAAGAAGGTCCAGGTTCGAGCCCCGTGGCCGGCGAGGGCCTTTCTGTGTGGAGTTTGCATGTTCTCCCCGTGTCCGCGTGGGTTTCCTCCGGGTGCTCCGGTTTCCCCCACAGTCCAAAGACATGCAGGTTAGGTTAACTGGTGACTCTAAATTGAGCGTAGGTGTGAATGTGAGTGTGAATGGTTGTCTGTGTCTATGTGTCAGCCCTGTGATGACCTGGCGACTTGTCCAGGGTGTACCCCGCCTTTCGCCCATAGTCAGCTGGGATAGGCTCCAGCTTGCCTGCGACCCTGTAGAAGGATAAAGCGGCTAGAGATAATGAGATGAGATGAGATGAGATGACATTGTGGAAAAAAATTAATTATACATGTGCAAAAAAATGTGGAAAAAAAAGAATAATCGTGTGTGAAAAAATAAAAATTTGTACATTGCAAAGCTGTTAAAAAATAACGTGCTCTTGCATATTAATTAATTGATTGATTGATTGATTGATTGATTAAGGGAGGGCTGTGTGAACAATGAACATGTGCAAATAACTGTATGAGCAATCACATCTGAAGAAATAAAACCACATACTTTACCCATGAAAAAAAATATACATCTGAAGGTAAACTAAATCTGAGCACTCGTATGTGAAAAATTAACATTCAAAAAAAATAATAATAATGCTGTGAGGGGCGGCACGGTGGTGTAGTGGTTAATACTGTCACCTCACAGCAAGAAGGTCCAGGTTCGAGCCCCGTGGCCGGCGAGGGCCTTTCTGTGTGGAGTTTGCATGTTCTCCCCGTGTCTGCGTGGGTTTCCTCCGGGTGCTCCGGTTTCCCCCACAGTCCAAAGACATGCAGGTTAGGTTAACTGGTGACTCTAAATTGACCGTAGGTGTGAATGTGAGTGTGAATGGTTGTCTGTGTCTATGTGTCAGCCCTGTGATGACCTGGCGACTTGTCCAGGGTGTACCCCGCCTTTCGCCCGTAGTCAGCTGGGATAGGCT
Organism: Neoarius graeffei; assembly: GCF_027579695.1. Taxonomy (NCBI): domain Eukaryota; kingdom Metazoa; phylum Chordata; class Actinopteri; order Siluriformes; family Ariidae; genus Neoarius; species Neoarius graeffei. The sequence continues at coordinate 23,187,249 of NC_083584.1, read as the reverse complement.
CCAGCTTGCCTGCGACCCTGTAGAACAGAATAAAGCGGCTAGAGATAATGAGATGAGATGAGATAATGCTGTGAGAAATAACATAAAAAAAACAAAAACACATCTTACATGCAAGAGAGCCATTAGGAGGGGAAAAGTTAGGATGATTATAAGGGCCCAGCATTGACAGAGGGCCCTCAGAAGACAATATTAATATTATTACCATACGTAAGTTACAGTGGTGCTTGAAAGTTTGTGAACCCCTTAGAATTTTCTATATTTCTGCATAAATATGACCCAAAACATCATCAGATTTTCACACAAGTCCTAAAAGTAGATAAAGAGAGCCCAGTTAAACAAATGAGACAAAAATATTATACTTGGTCATTTACTTATTGAGGAAAATGATCCAATATTACATATCTGTGAGTGGCAAAAGTATGTGAACCTTTGCTTTCAGTATCTGGTGTGACCCCCTTGTGCAGCAATAACTGCAACTAAACGTTTCCGGTAACTGTTGATCATTCCTGCACACCGGCTTGGAGGAATTTTAGCCCATTCCTCCGTACAGAACAGCTTCAACTCTGGGATGTTGGTGGGTTTCCTCACATGAACTGCTCACTTCAGGTCCTTCCACAACATTTCGATTGGATTAAGGTCAGGACTTTGACTTGGCCATTTCTAAACATTCACTTTATTCTTCTTTAACCATTCTTTGGTAGAACGACTTGTGTGCTTCGGGTTGTTGTCTTGCTGCATGACCCACCTTCTCTTGAGATTCAGTTCATAGACAGATGTCCTGACATTTTCCTTTAGAATTCGCTGGTATAATTCAGAATTCATTGTTCCATCAATGATGGCAAGCCGTCCTGGCCCAGATGCAGTAAAACAGGCCCAAACCATGATACTACCACCACCATGTTTCACAGATGAGATAAGGTTCTTATGCTGGAATGCAGTGTTTTCCTTTCTCCAAACATAACACTTCTCATTTAAACCAAAAAGTTCTATTTTGGTCTCATCTGTCCACAAAACATTTTTCCAATAGCCTTCTGGCTTATCCACATGATCTGCAGCAATCTGCAGACGAGCAGCAATGTTCTTTTTGGAGAGCAGTGACTTTCTCCTTGCAACACTGCCATGCACACCATTGTTGTTCAGTGTTCTCCTGATGGTGGACTCATGACCATTAACATTAGCCAATGTGAGAGAGGCCTTCAGTTGCTTAGAAGTTACCCTGGGGTCCTTTGTGACCTCTCTGACTATTACACGCCTTGCTCTTGGAGTGATCCTTGTTGGTCGACCACTCCTGGGGAGGGTAACAATGGTCTTGAATTTCCTCCATTTGTACACAATCTGTCTGACTGTGGATTGGTGGAGTCCAAACTCTTTAGAGATGGTTTTGTAACCTTTTCCAGCCTGATGAGCATCAACAACGCTTTTTCTGAGGTCCTCAGAAATCTCCTTTGTTCGTGCCATGATACACTTCCACAAACGTGTTGTGAAGATCAGACTTTGATAGATCCCTGTTCTTTAAATAAAACAGGGTGCCCACTTACACCTGATTGTCATCCCATTGATTGAAAACACCTGACTCTAATTTCACCTTCAAATTAACTGCTAATCCTAGAGGTTCACATACTTTTGCCACTCACACATATGTAACATTGGATCATTTTCCTCAATAAATAAACGAGCAAGTATAATACTTTTGTCTCATTTGTTTAACTGGGTTCTTTTTATCTACTTTGAGGACTTGTGTGAAAATCTGAGGATGCTTTAGGTCATATTTATGCAGAAATATAGAAAATTCTAAAGGGTTCACAAACTTTCAATCACCACTGTAATTTAATAAAAAAGATATATTTATCTCATCTTATTATCTCTAGCCGCTTTATCCTGTTCTACAGGGTCGCAGGCAAGCTGGAGCCTATCCCAGCTGACTACAGGCGAAAGGCGGGGTACACTCTGGACAAGTCGCCAGGTCATCACAGGGCTGACACATAGACACAGACAACCATTCACACTCACATTCACACCTACGGTCAATTTAGAGTCACCAGTTAATCTAACCTGCATGTCTTTGGACTGTGGGGGAAATTGGAGCACCCGGAGGAAACCCACGTGGGCATGGGGAGAACATGCAAACTCCGCACAGAAAGGCCCTCACTGGCCACGGGGCTCGAACCCTGACCTTCTTGCTATGAGGCGACAGCGCTAACCACTGTGCCGCCCAATATTTATTTATTTGTCTCTTAAAATGAGCAAATACAACAACCTTCTGGTTTGATTTTCCATTTTCCGCAAAATTATTAGAATAGATAGTCTTTATATTTCACCCCTCTGCCTGTTCATTACATGGTACAGTCTTGTGTAGGCAGAACCAGAGCATGACACTACGTTAAGTTTTTTGCTTTCTAATCCAGCACTAACGTTAGCTGCGCACAGTACAAGCAGAATTGGTGGTGAGTCATCAGTAGATTAACATCATGAAGAAGTTGGGTTACCAGAAATGTGGGGGTGGGGGTGGGGGGCAATATTATATTCTTTCATAGGGACCAACATTTCTAGCGGCGCCCCGCCTACATGTGAAAAAATTTACATCTCAACATAAATGAACTGTCTGAGAAATTACTTGTAACATAAACCACATGAGAAAAATGAACACACATGGGGAAAATCAGCTGTGAAAAAAAGTTATACACATGCACTACATGTAGTGCCCTCCACAATTATTGGCACCCCTTGTAAATGTTAGTAAAAAGGGTTAGAAAAAAATTTCACTTTTTCTTGAATTCGCTTCATCTTGCACTGGAAAAATGAGAAAAATCCAACCTTTAATTGAAATCAGTTTATTCAGAGAAAAACAAATCCCTCATCAAGAAATATATTTTCAACAAATAGACACCTCTGGAAATGATAATGAACACAATGTAACGCATCGTTCCCATTTAAATTGTACATGTTTGAGTTGATTGGAGTGTGTAGGAACTTTCAAGCTGTAATCCATGACTTATTGACTTTCAGCCAAATTCCGTTAGTCATCCATCAGCATAGGAAAGATAAGAGAACACAAACCAAATGAGGGAGAAGTGTGTTGACCTTCATAAGTCAGGGACTGGTTATAAAAATAGCTACTTGTCTGAAAATGTCCATTTCTACTGTTAGGGCAATAATAAAAAAAAATGTGGACATCAACTGGAACTGTTACAAACTTTCCTGGAAGAGGACTCTAGTTTATTTTGCCCCATGTGCAGAGAGTAGGAGGGTAAGAGAAGCCAAAAAAAAAAAATCCCCAAGGATGAAGTTGGTGAATTAAAAGAAGTAAAAGCTTTGGCTTTCCAAGTCTCCAAGTCTTCCAACAAAAAAATTAGAAAAATCCATTCTTTGTAAAACCAATCCAGTGGTCTCAGATGCCCTGCTCTGTTTTCCCAACCTTATGAAATGATATAGGAGAGACTCAGTGCTGTTTTATTGGCAAAGAGAGGGTGTACAAAGTACCAAATGCAGGGGTGCCAATAATAGTAGCACGTGTTTTTGTTGAAAATAATTATTTCTTGATGAGGGATTTGTTTTTCTCTGAATACATTTGTTTCAATTAAAGGTTGGATTTTTCTCTTTTTTTCAGTGTGAGATGAAGCAACTTCACCAAAATTAGGCATATCAGAGGCTCTCTGGCTGTGCTGTGAAAATTGTCCATGCAGACCCTCATCTAAGTTTCCAAATCTGTCATTGCTTAACTCTTGAATATTTTCTATCATGAATACTATCATTTAAAAGCTTATAATCTCTGCTTTCCAAAGAAATGTATCTGGTTAAGGTCTATTCAGTACTTTGGGAGTAACGGCAGGTTGAAGTTGGTACAACAGAGTTCACCCTCTCCTCACGGGATGTCCAGAAACTGCTGGTGCTTTCTGAGTCACGGGAAAGTGCTCAGGCTGTCTCTCTTCTAATCGGTTTCTGACTGGATTACTCGTGAATATCAATCAGATAACTTTTATAGAGATGTTCTCTCGCTCTCACTGTTTCTGATGAAGTATTCAGCAAAATTTTCCGTCAGCTAGTTTTGATGTTATGATTCACGGGAGACTTTGAAGTGAGTTTTCATAGCTTTACCTACTTATTTTTTTCAAATCAAACTGATTCATCTCATCTCATCATCTCTAGCCGCTTTATCCTTCTACAGGGTCGCAGGCAAGCTGGAGCCTATCCCAGCTGACTATGGGCGAAAGGCGGGGTACACCCTGGACAAGTCGCCAGGTCATCGCAGGGCTGACACATAGACACAGACAACCATTCACACTCACATTCACACCTACGGTCAATTTAGAGTCACCAGTTAACCTAACCTGCATGTCTTTGGACTGTGGGGGAAACCGGAGCACCCGGAGGAAACCCACGCGGACACGGGGAGAACATGCAAACTCCACACAGAAAGGCCCTCGCCGGCCCCGGGGCTCGAACCCAGGACCTTCTTGCTGTGAGGCGACAGCGCTAACCACTACACCACCGTGCCGCCCCAAACTGATTCATGTAAATAAAAAAACTATTTTAGAATATAACTGTAGTTATTTTGATGAAAAATATTGAGATCTTCGTGGTGGTAATGGTATTTAAAAAAAAACGGAAGTCAGAAACGTGAGTGTCAATTTCAATTTCGTTAAGCGAAATTGTTTATTGGATGTGGATCTCACAGTATTTTCGAGGTTCGCCTTGAAAGCTGTGAATATTATCATTTATATTCTTTCATATAAACACTAGTAGGCCTGATTTAGAAATGCAAAGGCCTACAGAGCACAAAGAGGGTATTAGAAATAATCTTTTATTACTTTTTTATTGAGTTTACCAATTTGTTTTTACTAATTTTTCAAACTTTGTATTCAGTATACACCCATTTGTGTTCATGCCAATTTCCATGGAAATATCTTGAAAAATAGAAAAGTTATTAAGAAAAACAGCGGCACGGTGGTGTAGTGGTTAGCGCTGTCGCCTCACAAGAAGGTCCGGGTTCGAGCCCCGTGGCTGGCGAGGGCCTTTCTGTGCAGAGTTTGCATGTTCTCCCCATGTCCGCGTGGGTTTCCTCTGGGTGCTCCGGTTTCCCCCACAGTCCAAAGACATGCAGGTTAGGTTAACTGGTGACTCTAAATTGACCGTAGGTGTGAATGTGAGCGTGAATGGTTGTCTGTGTCTATGTGTCAGCCCTGTGATGACCTGGCGACTTGTCCAGGGTGTACCCCGCCTTTCGCCCGTAGTCAGCTGGGATAGGCTCCAGCTTGCCTGCGACCCTGTAGAACAGGATAAAGCGGCTAGAGATGAGATGAGATGAGATGAGATTAAGAAAAAACATTTGATCTCATTGGTTAACGAGGCCCGTTTTGGACCATGTGATCCTTATACAGAATATTACGCATTTTCTAAAAATTAAGCCTTTTTTTCAATCTTTGATTTGTAATATCTCAAGAACAGATAAGCATATTTTCATCTCTCATCTCATTATCTCTAGCCGCTTTATCCTTCTACAGGGTCGCAGGCAAGCTGGAGCCTATCGCAGCTGACCACGGGCGAAAGGCGGGGTACACCCTGGACAAGTCGCCAGGTCATCACAGGGCTGACACATAGACACAGACAACCATTCACACTCACATTCACACCTACGGTCAATTTAGAGTCACCAGTTAACCTAACCTGCATGTCTTTGGACTGTGGGGGAAACCGGAGCACCCGGAGGAAACCCACGCGGACACGGGGAGAACATGCAAACTCCGCACAGAAAGGCCCTCGCCGGCCCCGGGGCTCGAACCCGGACCTTCTTGCTGTGAGGCGACAGCGCTAACCACTACACCACCGTGCCGCCGGATAAGCATATTTTAATTCTGTAAAAAGGATGTTGTTCTGCATTCAATGCTGAATTCAATGAGAGCAGTTTCAAGCAATTTGGATTGAATTTGAATTTTCACCTGATATGCCTAATAAAACGTGGATTTTTTTTTAAACCCTTTTTAGTAATCTTTACAAAGGGTGCCAATAATTGTGGAGGGCACTGTATGAGAAATTAACAACTGAACTAAATGATTTGTGAGAATATCCCATGTGAAAAGTCCACTCTGTGAAAAACAGGCAGTACATAAGTGTGTAAAAAGTGACATGTTTGTATTCATGTGATTCATCTCGAAGGGAAACTGGGAAGTAAAAGGAACCCAGCCGAGGCTCCGAGTTTTTCCGTCTCATCCGAATCTATTCTGGCGTAAAGCTCAAATCAACACGTGGTAAACACAGGCCCGCTCTCCGGCCCTCCACCGCCACGGGCCATGATGTCTCACAAAACCCATGTTCACTTCATCATGCTGAATTTATGACGAGAAAGGAGGAGAAAAAAACCCTTTACTGTTCTAGAGAGACGTAACAAATCTTAAGGGCAGAGACAGGCTGTCTGCTCGTATTTCCACGGCAGACATCACTGAAAGTTAGCGCCACCAGACAAGTTTGTCCGTTCTGATCCGTCCAGCCAACCAGGCCGCACTCACGCTCTTCCCCAGGCTATGAGAAAGGGATTGTGGGATAGATGTGACCTCCCGCGAGTCCATGGAGAGGACAGAGCCACCGGTGAGCTGTCAGTCCACCTGTAGGCACCAGGCAGATCACCAGCACGCACTGATTCATCAACGCAGGAAGTAATTTCATTTATTTTTACGTCACAGCCCTTATAGAATGTCACGTCGACTTTACATGTGAATTTTACACGAGTACTTTTTAGACACTTCAGGTTATTTTTCACGTCGACTGTTCATATGTAGTGCATACGTTTAGTGCACGTTTTTAATTTTCCACACATGATCATTTCACAATTCCTGTATTCAGTTTTGTTCACGGAGATCATATTTTATTTTTCCACATCACACGTCATTCTCATGTGCATGTGGGGTTTTTTTCATATCTGATTCTCACCATTCATTTATTTTTACATCGAGCACATTTTCTTTTTCAACATACGATTGTTTTATGATTCATTTTCAGGTGTTAATTCTTGACATAGTGCAGTTTTATTTTCCCAGATAATTTGTTTTCACGTGTTAATTTTTTTAGCTCAGCCGACTGTAGCCCAAGTCGGATGAACTTACGCGATCACGTCGTCCGTCCATCGTCTGTCCACAATTTACAAAAGTCGCGACTTCTCTTACAAGATTGATCGGATTTTGATCAAACTTGGTGTTCCCTAGCCTAGTAAACTAGACCCACCCGCCTAGCGGCCAAAAATATTTTTGCCTAGCGAGTGGGTCTAGCCTCGCACCATATAAACAAAAACACCCCGGGCATCAAATCGTGCCCGCCAATCACAACGCAAGGTTTTTGTTTGGATTCTTTGGGCGGGCTTTTGCAGGAGTGACGACAAAGCTGCGCGACGCTGGAGAAAGCACAGCAGGAAAGATGGCTACGGCGAGTGCACAGTGCACATTTGACTCCGCTTTGGAATCAGTTTTAGAAGAATTAGACTTGGAGTTTTCGTTGAAACATGAGCAGGAAGAGGCTCTCCGCTCATTCCTTTTCAAGAAGGACGTTTTCGCTGTTTTGCCGACCGGCTGTGGCAAAAGTCTGATCTACCAGCTGGCTCCGCTCGTAGCCAAAAGGATGGGGCTAGTTTGTGCAGTACGAAGAATTAAACAGCTTTGAAACATTACTTTTTGATTGTTTCTTATTTCCCCATTATTTTAAATTTAAGGGAAATTATTTCACCAAACACCACTAAATAAAAACTCTCAAAAACAGTTTAAGCAAACCCTTGAAAAACATAGTGTATGTTAAGTATGTGGTACAGACTCCAAACTTGTGGTCATTATCTCCAAACTTCTTAATATCGAGAACCTGTTTATTAATTAATACGCATTTTGAAAAATTATTTATTTCAAGGTCTCCCCCACTGCGCGCTCTGACTACATCACAGTTGCGCTGATTGGTCAGAGACAGTTTGAAAGACAGCGGTTTGTTCCTCCCACCCCCGTCGGAAATGTCTACGGATCGAGGCCAGACTAAATATTCACATTTAGTCTGGCTTGCCAGGCTAAGTGTTCCCCAGGTGGGTGTGCATAAAAGTTGTCAAGATGGTGGCGCCACCTGTCCTATTTACGATTTTATGGGTGTCTGAAATTTTTGGGTGACTCGTCACATTAAATGCTACTCTTCGTAAACTGCTGGGATGTTTTCACCGAAACTCACCCCAAAGACTCTAAAGACATACTTCAACAAGAATTGTTCACCAGGTGGCACCACCTGCCATGGATGAGGCTACAGAGGGGTCACATGCATTTTCATGAAAATCGCTACTCCTCCAGGAGTGATCAGATTT